>NC_064619.1:168994561-169297591 GCF_023898315.1 Schistocerca nitens
ATGTTCCAATAATGAAGAAAACGAGATGCGTCAATAATGAGGAAAACGAGAAACCCGACAAATAGAGCGCTGACGAACGAACCGAACTGATGTACTGTACCGACACTGAGCGTAACTTACTCGTTGTTGCACAGAGCGGCGCAGTTTTAGGTCCACACCAGTAGTGCAGCGCTACGCTGGACCTCTTTTTCTGGTTTTGCGCGGCTTAACGGATGTGTTAAAAGTAACGTCCTTGTAGAGTCGTGAATAACTAATGAATTGTAGTACAGTAGTACTGCATAGGCTATTTTCCACATTATACAATGAATTATTAAGTATGTTTTTTTCCGTTTCCATGTTCCGCTTTATGCAAAAAGTCAGCGTACAAAAGTGCACTGTTGTGGGTTTCAGTCCTGAGACTGGTTAGATGCAGTTCTCCAGGCTACTCTATCCTGTGCAAGCTTCTTCATCTCCCAGTAACTACTGCAACCTACATCCTTCTGAATCTGCTTAGCGTATTCATCTCTTGGTCTCCCTCTACGATTTTTACCCTCCACACTGCCCTCCAATACTAAATTGGTGATCCCTTGATGCCTCAGAACATGTCCTACCACCCGATCACTTCTTCTAGTCAAGTTGTGCCACAAATTTCTCTTCTCCCCAGTCCTATTCAGTACCTCCTCATTAGTTATGTGATCTACCCATCTAATCTTCAGCATTCTTCTGTAGCACCACATTTCAAAAGCTTCTATTCTCTTCTTGTCCAAACTATTTATCGTCCATGTTTCACTTCCATACATGGCTACACTCCATACAAATACTTTCAGAAACGACTTCCTGACACTTAAATCTATACTCGATGTTAACAAATTTCTCTTCTTCAGAAACGCTTTCCTTGCCATTGCCAGTCTACATTTTATATCCTCTCTACTCCGACCATCATCAGTTATTTTGCTCCCCAAATAGCAAAACCCCTTTACTACTTTAAGTGTCTCATTTCCTAATCTAATTCCCTCAGCATCACCAGACTTAATTCGACTACATTCCATTATCCTCGTTTTGCTTTTGTTGATGTTCATCTAATATCCTCCTTTCAAGACACTATCCATTCCGTTCAACTGCTCTTCTAAATTCTTTGCTGTCTCTGACAGAATTACAATGTCATCGGCGAACCTCAAAGTTTTTATTTCTTCTCCGTGGATTTTAATATCTACTCCGAATTTTTCTTTTGTTTCCTTTACTGCTTGCTCAATATACAGATTGAATCACATCGGGGAAAGGCTACAACCCTGTCTCACTCCCTTCCCTACCACTGCTTCCCTTTCATGCCCCTCGACCCTTGTAACTGTCATCTGGTTTCTGTACAAATTGTAAATAGCCTTTCGCTCCCTGTATTTTACCCCTGCCACCTTCACAATTTGAAAGAGAATATTCCAGTCAACATTGTCAAAAGCTTTCTCTAAGTCTACAAATGCTAGAAACGTAGGTTTGCCTTTCCTTAATCTAGCTTCTAAGATAAGTCGTAAGGTCAGTATTGTCTCACGTGTTCCTACATTTCCACGGAATCCAAACTGATCTTCCCCGAGGTCGGCTTCTACTAGTTTTTCCATTCGTCTGTAAAGAATTCGCCTGTAAATAATTCGCGTTAGTATTTTGCAGCCGTGACTTATCAAACTGATAGTTCGGTAATTTTCACATCTGTCAACTCCTGCTTTCTTTGGGATTGAAATTATTATATTCTTCTTGAAGTCTAAGGGTATTTCGCCTGTCTCGTACATTTTGCTCACCAGATGGTAGAGTCTTGTCAGGACTGGCTCTCCCAAGGCTGTCAGTAGTTCTAATGGAATGTTGTCTACTCCCGGGGCCTTGTTTCGACTCAGGCCTTTCAGTGCTTCTTCACGCATCTAATTCCTCTTTCATTTCTATAACATTGCCCTCAAGTACATCGCCCTTGTATAGACCCTATATATATTCCTTCCACCTTTCTGCTTTCCCTTCTATGCTTCGAACTGGGTTTCCATCTGAGCTCTTGATGTTCATACAAGTGGTTCTCTTATCTCCAAAGGTCTCTTTAATTTTCCTGTAGGCAGTATCTATCTTACCCCTCGTGAGATAATCCTCTACATCCTTACATTTGTCCTCTAGCCATCCCTGCTTAGCCATTTTGCACTTCCTGTCGATCTCATTTTTGAGACGTTTGCATTGCTTTTTGCCTGCTTCACTTGCTGCATTTTTGTATTTTCTCCTTTCATCAATTAAATTCAGTATCTCTTCTGTTACCCAAGGATTTCTACTAGCCCCCGTCTTTTTACCTACTTGATCGTCTGCTGCCTTCGCTATTTCATTCCTCAAAGCTACCCATTCTTCGTCTACTGTATTTCTTTCCCCCATTCCTGTCAATTGTTCCCTTATGCTCTCCCTGAAACTCTGTACAACCTCTGGTTTAGTCAGTTTATCCAGGTCCCATCTCCTTAAATTCCCACCTTTTTGCAGTTACTTCAGTTTTAATCTACAGTTCATAACCAATAGATTGTGGTCAGAGTCCACATCTGCCCCTCGAAATGTCTTACAATTTAAAACCTGGTTCCTAAATCTCTGTCTTTCCATTATATAATCTATCTGAAACCTTTTAGTATCTCCAGGGTTCTTCCATGTATACAACCTTCTTTCATGATGCTTGAACCAAGTGTTAGCTATGATTAAGTTATGCTCTGTGCAAAATTCTACCAGGCGGCTTCCTCTTTCATTTCTTCCCCCCAATCCATATTCACCTACTATGTTTCCTTCTCTCCCTTTTCCTACTGACGAATTCCAGTCACCCATGACTATTAAATTTTCGTCTCCCTTCACTACGTGAACAATTTCTTTTATTTCATCATGCATTTCTTCAATTTCTTCATCATCTGCAGAGCTAGTTGGCATATAAATTTGTACTACTGTGGTAGTCATGGGCTTTGTGTCTATCTTGGCCACAGTAATGCGTTCACTATGCTGCTTGTAGTAGCTTACCCGCACTCCTATTTTTTTTTATTCATTATTAAACCTACTCCTGCATTACCCCTATTTGATTTTGTATTTATAACCCTGTATTTGCCTGACGAAAAGTCTTGTTCCTCCTGCCACCTTCACCAATTCTCACTCTATCTAACTTTAACCTAACCATTTCCCTTTTTAAATTTTCTAACCTACCTGCCTGATTAAGGGATGTGACATTCCACGCTCCGTTCTGTAGAACACCAGTTTTCTTTCTCCTGATAACGACGTCCTCCTGAGTAGTCCCCGCCCGGAGATCCAAATGGGGGACTATTTTACCTCCAGAATATTTTACCCAAGAGGACGCCATCATTAAACCATACAGTAAAGCTGCATGCCCTCGGGAAAAATTACGGCCGTAGTTTCCCCTTGCTATCAGCCATTCGCAGTACCAGCAGAGCAAGGCTGTTTGGTTAGTGTTACAAGGCCAGATCAGTCAATCATCCAGACTGTTGCCCCTGCAACTACTGAAAACGCTGCTGGCCCTCTTCAGGAACCACATGTTTGTCTGGCCTCTCAACAGATACCCCTCCGTTGTGGTTGCACCTACGGTACGGCCATCTGTATCACTGAGGCACGCAAGCCTCCCCACCAATGGCAAGGTCCGTGGTTAATGGGGGGAGAACTGAATGCGTCGGGACTGAAATACTTGTACGATTTGAGCAGATCTCCGAATTATTGGCTGCTCAAAGTCATTCCGCCGAGATTACCTGACACATTTTAAAGCAAGGACGTTTCAAAAACAGTATAGCGTTTACATGGGATGAAATAACATACTGTGGAAGAGGAATTCCGGCCACTCTTTAGAATCAAAGTGCACTAGGAACTTGGTTTACAAAAATCGGATTTAGGAGTGGTGATTGCGTGGCTGACCACCCGCTACCCAATGGTTTCTCAAGTGCAGCAATCACGTGCCCTTAACAAGTCGAAACCCCGTCAGTTTTTGCTACTAACTGATATGCACAGTATACAAGTCTTGCATCTGGACGCCCCTCACAGCGGTCGTTACTGCTATATGTTCTGTATGGAAATCTTCCAGTTATGGAGCCTCTGGCGCCCTTCTCAGCTTGGACCTTAAACCGGTCGTGGATAAGACAAACCTATTGCCCCTCGATCTATTTTTCCGCCTCATTTGAAGTCAAGGCTTTCACTCTTCAGTGTTACTAACTATCCATCCATTTATTCTTCTGAGTGAAATTCAGTCTGTAATGCTTTCATTAGGTGAGCTAAAGCAGTGGTAAGGAAACGGTGTACGCATACCTCCAGAGGGTATATCTAACCTAGGCATAGGTGAAGATATCGTTGGGCATACACCAAAGTTAAAGTAAGCATCACACATATTGATTTAATTATTATTTAGTGATTAGACTAATTATCCTTTTCATTAGTTAAAACTGATTAATATAATGCTGAATATTAATTTGCTCCACATTCAATTAATATGTAACCATAGCGAGTAGAAGAAAAAGTTTGCTATCTCCGCTAGTTCACAAGTTCCGCCGCGAGATGTCAGTTGCTCCGCTTGTGACCCACAGAAATAGATGTTATTACGCCAAACGCTGCACACAAATTTATTCATTCATAAAATTTATGTAATCATACGAAAATTAGATGGATTTAATTAACTTACCTCAGTAGACATCAGTTGTCAGCTAGTTTGGATAGTTTCCGGGCAGTCTTGGAAGTTTTGGAAGACTTCAACTCCATCCGAATTTGTTTAATGCCAGTGAAAAACTGGCATTTCACATAATGAAGAATCAGCTTGGGAACGATGTCCATCACATGATATTCGCAGCACCCAACGTTAGATATTTCAACATTTATGTGGCCCAAACTATTGAGGCAATCATAAAAAATGTCGCCCCATAAACTGTCCTCAGGAGTTTTACCGCGACTATATTTTCCACCTGCATAAGAACATTGAAGACGCGTTTCGATGGATATGTGAGCAATGTCTTTTCTACTCGCTATGATGTAACTAATCAAGCTGATGTGTTGTTCAGGGTCAAAGTTGAGCAAAAAGTTCACGTGCATGAAAAAAGAAGGGAACATTGCCAAATTTTAGAAACGGTTTACATTTCGTTTTGTTGAAAGGGTACTGTGGGGTCCTGCCTACTCGCTTCCTATACTGTGCCATAAGGATGCTGCCTTCTTAGATAACTATACAACAATTCAAGCAAATCACATTAAAAGTTTTTATTACAAAAATGTATCACTCCTCATCTAGGCCTCTCTGCTAGTGTCTGCCTAGTACTTCTAGTACTGTGAGGCCGAGCCTGGCAGGAGTGGCGCTTATATTCTCTTCGGATAGGGGCTGCTCATGTCGTAGTGCCGTCCTAGGTAGCAGGCTATTGGCTGACGTCGTCTCACAGCCTTCTCTGCTCTTGCGTTCTTCGTCTTGGTGCCGTCACTTGTCGATACGCCGTAAGATTCGAAGGTGTCTATTAATTAAAAATCATTTGAATCTAACCCTTCAACACTTATTCGGCCATGTATTCTTGTGGAAGTTAATGCATTGTATAAAAAATTACGTTACCGGCTAAGTATGTACAAATCATACCTGAGCGCACAAAACTGTTTACATTTTATAACTCTGAAAATTAGCAGGTATAGCATTTCACGAGCGTGAAGATGTACTACTCAACATTCCCACGTTGGTACTTCAGTTTCATAATTAAGCCTATCTTTCTCCAGCCATCACTGTAGATACTCTGAAGCCACGTTCTAACACCAACTGCTGGAAGCCATAATTGGAGTCGCTTGATGCTTGCTGTATTCAGTTCTGAGCGGAAACAATCGCTCGTTTTGGCTCTGTTAAATCTTTATTGTTGATTGCACTCTTAGTATCTCCAGTCAGTCACCATTCTTGTCTTTCCGATATCTGTTTTTTACTGAGAGCCAATAAGTAACTTTCAGTTATGTTTTTCATCCATGTATATAAACAATTGTTTACTTAATAGTGAACTTTGTGTCTGTATCGATACGTTCACTGTGGTGTGGGGATAGCATCAATCATATGACTGGGTAAAAGGTGATCAAGATAATTCAGTGTGATACACAGCACCTACAAGGATGATTCATACTCTGAAACTACATTACATTAATTCAAAGAAAAGTAACAAATGACAATCAATATTTCTTGCGACAAAAACTTCCGAAAAGTGGCAGTATATATTAAAAAACCATAAATTAAGTCATCAATTTAAAAAATGTACACTATGTGATCAAAAGTATCTGGAAATCTTCAAAAACATACGTTTTTTATATTAGGTGCATTGTGCTGCCACCTACTGCACAGATACTCCATATCAGCGACCTCAGTAGTCATTGACATGGTGAGAGAGCAGAATGGGGCGCTCCGCAAAACTGACGGACTTCGAACGTGGTCAGCTTTGTCGAGCTGTATCTTCAAACACAATTTCAGAAATGTACCTTAATCCTGTCACTGTAGTTGATATTCAAAAAATCATCATGTCTCTAAAAAGTAAGAACTCTACAGGGGTTGATAATATTTAAAGTAATTTATTGAAATGTTCTTGTGTGTGGATAGTGGACATTCTCTGTCATATTTTCAATGCTTCCCTTCAGAAAGGTGTTGTTCCCAGTAGACTTAAGTATGTCATTGTGAAGCTCTTGTACAAAAAGAGTGATAAAACTGAACTAACTATTGACCTATCTCTTTGCTGACAGCTTTCTCTAAAATTCTAGAAAAGCTAATACATGTAAGAATTACTAATCATCTCATGAAGAATAGCATTCTCAGCAAGAGCCAATTTGGCTTTCAAAAGGGCCGTTCAACAGAAGATGCAATCTATGCACTTGCAAATGAAG
This sequence comes from Schistocerca nitens, assembly GCF_023898315.1. Lineage (NCBI taxonomy): Eukaryota > Metazoa > Arthropoda > Insecta > Orthoptera > Acrididae > Schistocerca > Schistocerca nitens. The sequence goes on from NC_064619.1 coordinate 169,001,405, forward strand.
TCCTAGAAACCCTTAATGAAAAAATGCTAGCACTTGGTGTCTTATGTGATTTGTGAAAAGTGTTTGACTGTGTTGATCACCATATTCTCTTGCAAAAAGCAAAATTAGTAGGAATAAGTGGTGTTGCAGACAATTGGCTTCAGTCGTATCTCCAAGACAGAAAACAAAAAGTTGTCTTGAATAACTCAGATGGAGCATGTGATGTTTCCTCACATTCTGAATGGAGTTCCATTACATGTGGAATGCCTCAGAGCTCAATTCTTGGGCCACTATTACTCCTGATTTTTATGAATGATCTACCATCATGTACAAGCCTGATGTATACATTTACTTTATTTGCTGATGATACCACAATTTTTATGAGCAATAGAACAGATAGTAATCTTGAGGAATCCATTAATCACATACTCTCAGATGTGGTTAATTGGTTCAAGGTGAATGGTCTCTCGTTAAATTCCAGTAAGACCAGCTTTATTCAGTTATGTACAAAAACAGAAAGGAGAGAGAGATAAGTGTGACACATGGTAATCAGCCAATAGAAAGGATGGAAACAACAAAATTTCTTGGAGTGCACATTGACAAGAAAGTGAACTGATCTTCACATATTATAGATGTCTGTAAGAGGCTTAGCTCTGCTACATACGCTTTACAGGTTGTCACTACATGTATTGAACCTAACACTGCAAAAGTGGCATACTATGGCTATTTTCACTCACTCGTTGACTAATTTTTTTGGGGCAACCAGCCATTAGCAGGGAAAGTGTTCATTGCTCAGAAGCGAGCTTTAAGAGTTATATGTGGATTGCGCCCAAGAGACTCGTGTAGAAAAAGCTTTCGAAAACTTAAAATATACACAACTACATACCAATATATTTTCCTCTCATGTGTTTTGTATGTAAAAATAGAGAGATATTTCAACCAAACAGTAATTGTCATGAGCATAACACAAGGAGGAAGAATGACATACACAGCGAGCATAGAAATTTGAGCTTGGCGCAAAAGGGTGTCCACTACACTGGAACAGAACTCTTCAATGCTCTTCCTCCTGAAATAAAGACAGAGATTCATAACAAGCGTAAGTTTAAGAAAGCACTATAAATATTTCTGCTAGAAAAAGCTTTTTGCAGTCTGATGAATTTTTAAATAAATAAATTGTAAAATTTTAATATTATATAATACAAATTCTCATAACGCCACTAAGAATGTTATTTAACTTGAGCTCTGTATCCGTGTGTGCTCTGTATCTGTTATTCCATAGTGCTTCAGTGATTCTAAGAAAATATGTATCGTCTTTTTTCTGTATTGCTGCTCAAAGAAATTACTGTATACATTTTTATATAATTATGTTCTCAAATGTCTACGTGTGCTATAAGATTATCACATTATATTTGTAAAAAACTGACTCGTTCTGCATCCTTGTGAACCCAACACAGGTGGACCTATGGAATACAAAATCAAATCAAATCAAATCTCAGCGAGAAGCATGCCAGAGAGATAGGGAGTATACAGACCATGTGTTAATCTTGTACTTATTTGGAAGTGGACTAATAGTGTTAAAGTACCCTCCACCATGCACCAGGTTGACTTCCTGAGTATCTATGTAAATGTTGAGTTTATTGTCTAGTCGAAATGGACAGTATTTGAGACTTGGACAACAATGGAGGAGGAAACGTCTGCAGCTGTTTTTGTGTGAAGCATGTCGTCATTCTACCGCAGCGACTTATATGCCAAAAAATTATTTTAGAATGGTGGACCGAAAATTTAACCTCTCTTCACGAATAATAGTAAAGCGCTTTGCTGACCCGCTCAGCATAATTATATTGTAATAATGGTTCCAAGACTGGTAAATTTTGTGTTACTTATTTTATATGCTAAAACATTTTAACACTTCAGTGAAGTGTTATGAAATGATGTGTGTATAGTGTGTGCAGTGACTGATAGTGAGACATGAGTTAACAGTGTGACATTACATTATTTAATAAGTTATATGTAAAAAAAAAGTATTGTATACCAGGAGTAAATCTAATGAGTGCATCCAACTAGAAGACTGTAAATGTATGTGTATACAAATTAGCATATTTTAAATTGGTCTAATCTTGTAAACACATTGACATGTCCTATATCCTTGTAAAAAGAGATCTATGGATGCATAAAGCTGCTACTACTACTACTACTACTACTACTACTACTACCACTACTACCACCCTACTACTACTCCTACTTGCACCTTACAGGAGTCCGAGTGTCGTTCATTGTTACAACTAATGAGGTTCATTGTTATTGCTCTGCAGGTGTCTGACACAGTTGTGGAACCTTACAATGCTACTCTCTCAGTTCACCAGCTGGTTGAGAATTCAGATGAGACATACTGTATAGATAATGAGGCCCTCTACGACATCTGTTTCCGCACATTAAAACTGACGACGCCAACATATGGAGATTTAAACCATTTAGTATCTGCTGCAATGTCCGGTGTTACTACATGCCTAAGGTATGTATTTATAAAATGTTAACCTATATACTAGAAGAGTCTCTGAGGATGTACATCACAAGGTCTAACAGTACTGCTTTTTTTGTGAACTAATTTTGTTTCGATTATACCTGAAAATGCAACCATAATAAATAATGTTGTGGCCAACTTAAGGGAGTCACAGTTACAACCAGCACTGGCAGGTTACCTCACCTCTCCACAGGACCTAAGCATAAAAAGAATGAACTTGCAGATTTGGATCTGCCACTGGATTGGAAACAATCATATACTGATACTCAGGAGGCTGGCTTGCCCATCTCCTAAGTAATGCATAAATGGCACAAATTGCCAAAGCTACGGGCATTCAGGGGAGCACATGATGTTCCTTTCCCAAGCACCATCTGCTCAGACCCCAAGTATGATCCTGACACATCTACAGAAACTCTTGTAGGACATGACTGAGCACCACACTGCAGATAAGCGTAATTTAATACACCTGCTGTGACTGACCAGCTGGTCCCATCCCTGTCAATTCACCTGTAGTTTAGTACTTCCCATTGACACTGTTCTTCCCCTGCAATTACTTTTAACAAAAGATTTGTCAAATGTCACAAAATAAAATAAGTTCAAATATCACAAAATAAATTTGCTCATTTGGAAAGGCTGAAAAATCAGCCAATAAGTTGTAAATAAAGGTTTATTGGAATGCTTGATCTAGGTTTCAACAATTTTAAAATTGTCTGCTTGAGAAGGTGTGATGGACCTTGTTCATCAGTTGCTGATTAAGTATACTGAATAAAGCCAAATGGGTCATGTCATATTCGTCATGCATCTTGAGGACACATAATTACAAGCCATGACTTAGTGGCCCCTACACTTTGATCTGCACACATCTAATACAATATTGTTGCAGTCTTATTCACGGTTTATGGTTATTTGTGTTCTTAAGATGGTTGTATGACGAGCTGTTTGCCTTTATTCAATGTACTTAATCAGCATCTGATGTAACAAGGTCCTATGTCAAGAATTCCAATAAAGGTTTCTTTGCAACTGGTTGACTGATTTTTTCATCCTCTCCAAGTTCACTGTCACACCTTTGCTGAAGTTGCAGCCATGTTTAAGATTTTAAAATACGCAGACATAGTGAAAAGAAAACATAGTAGCATCTAGCATGTCTCACTTAACATATCAGAATAAACTTGAGGATAGTGGCTTCCCTCAGGGTGCTTCCTATGAAACAAAAGCCTCGGTCTTGAGGAAATAGTTCAATCCTAACACAGTTTGGATTTCTCCACAAGAAAAAAAATGAGTGGCACAGAGATGACATTGATATGAATTAAAATTTGTTTGTTTTGTTGGTACACGATGCACAGTAATGCACCAGTGTAACTTTATCTGTATAATTTTTTTGTTTATATGCTGGACAGGCTGTTGGCATTTTGGTGCAGAGAAACTGTAGTACTCTCTCAGTTAAATATGTTTTAGGTAGGAGATTTCTATTATAAAGTGGTAGCAGTTGTTCGTTTTGTGATTATGAAAGAGTTCTTCAATAGTTTCAAGTTTTATTTTATAAAAAATTATGCTTCATTTCCTCTACCCTTAAGAGAAAAATAACATGAATGCCCACTGACTTGGATTGTGGGTATGATCATGCTGTGAAAAAAAGTTTTGAGTATACTATCAGCAACCAATATGCAATGTAATGCTGGAAGAACCACAGCCAACAAAATGCTGACTCTCCAGTAGTTCTCAGATGTGAGAATTCCACAAGTTCATATATACTCATGAAAAGACATGTATTCTTTGGGGAAAGTCCACAGCTACAGTCTGATGGTTTGATAATGCCAGAACACTTATGAGCCAATTACAGATAAAGAAAATATCACTACAATGGAAAATCCAGGATGGAATGTAATAATATTAGTTGTGCCTATCTGCAATTCAGCACCTCTGCTACACGGTGAGTAGCAACATTCCTTTTCATAATACTGAAAATATCACTACATGTGAAGAACAGATGATTACCATATAGAGGAGACGTTGAGTTGCAGGCAGGCACAACAAAAAGACTGCTATACATTTAAGCGTTTGGCCAAAAGGCCTTGTTCTAATGTAGAAAACACACACATATTCACAAAAGCACACCACTGTCCCTGGCCACTGAGACCGGGCCTCTGTAGTCAGAGACACTGGTCATGTGTGTGTGAGTTGTGCTTGTTTGAATGTCTGTGTTTTCTACTTTAGAAGATGACCTTCTGGCACAAAACGTAATCGTATAGCAGTCTCTTTAACAGTGCCTGTCCACAACATACTTCTCCTCTATATTGTGAGTAGCAATCTAGCCAGTACATGATATTGTTATTTGAGCCTGGATTTTCCATTGTGTATATAAATGAATTGAATATTTTTAAAAGAGCTTTAGTCCACAATTTGGTGATTTTGAGCTTAGTATTGCTTCGGATACTACATTTGTAACTGCACAAACTGACATTAAAGAGGTATCTGAGTGTCAGTTTGTGTGCATCCTATAGGATTATGAAGAACAATATTATTTTTATAGAGGCATCAGTTGATGACTCATCCCCTTTTAAAAGTAAAGAGGCTTCAGTTGTCAGCTTAGAAAGCGGCACTGATGATGCTGCATATTATTTAGCATTTTCTACTCACACTCCTAGGTGGCATTACCATTAGTGTTCACTAGGAAACAATATGCTGCAGTTGTTTTAACTGCTGTACATTAACTTTGTTATGCATGTTGTTAAACATATATTGCATTTTAGGGTGCTAAAAGTGCTTACCAATTATTTGTAATACAGTGAGTGTTGCCAAGAGTATACCATACAAATACACTGAATTTTGTCTCTTCTCAGTCATATTCTCAGCAGATTTCTGTTTTACCTAACCAATTCTGGGAAATTCAACAAATTTCTACGTTAATATCTAGTGAGAGAATACAGCTTTTTACCCTGTGATAGGAAATTCAGCATCATAAAAAGGAAATTAAGGAAACACGACAGATTGCTTACTTTATATGATGTCACCGTGGTGGTTCTTAGAATTTCAAAACAGGTAAATTTCTTGTTAGAGAGGTTGCTGCTACCGAAATGCTAGACATCAAGTCATGGTGGCAACTGAACCATGCAAAGACCAGAATTTCTGAAGAAACTCTAAGCACTTGAAGACAAGAGTAGGTGACATAGGTCAATAAATTTTTTCTGATGATATTTATAAAGGCAAATGGAAAATACTCTTATCTGTACCTAATCATTCATTACCTAATCATTCATTACATTTACATACTTAAAGGACAGCTGTTGTGTGATGTAAATATATACTTAAGCAGTGTTGTGTATATAAGGACTTGCTGTTTAGGGAGGACAAAACTAAAGACTTATGATAAACAGACTATGCATTTAAAATAACAAGCAGGGATGTATCTAGGCTATATTAATTTCATTGTTTTATTATTAACTTCATTGTATTATTTTGTTTCCTACTTTTTTATGTCTATATTGTTATTATCAATGGATGGATAAATAAAATAAATAAATTAATTAACACTTTTTCACAGTCTGATGACACAAAAAAGGTTGCATTACTGCTTCTACAATCATCAGTAACCCCTGTATGGGCCTCCAATGTGATAAATCGACAGTGATAGAGAAACTAGCTTGTCTATCAGGAAAGGAACCAATTAAGTCTAATACAATCAATGACACAGAAAAACTCCAATGTTAATCTAAAGGATGAATACTTACCTTTCAATGTTGTCTATGGAATGATCACCTACCTTTCTATGAAGAAATTTTGGGGTGGCATGTGCGGAATAACAGCCAGGACAAGTGAATGAACTCCAAACACAGATTATTGCTGTAGAATGATGCATTACTATTGAGATGTGTAGCACTGTACATGCTATATTGTACATGATAACACATCACTTCAGCTTTTACCTAACACCTGCCTTCACTCTTCAGCTCAGTGCTGTATATTCTGAAATCAGTCAGTAATTGAAATATTTTTCTGTACAGGTTCTTTTCCTGTTCCATTCACAGCTAAAACAAGGGAAGCATGACTGCTTATATACACTGAAGCGCCAAAGAAACTGGTATAGGCATGCATGTTCAAGTACAGATGTATGTAAACAGGCAGAAAATGGCACTGTGGTCAGCAACACCTATTTAAGATGGCAAGTGCCTGGTACAGTTAGAAGAGTGTTTACTGCTGCTATAATGGCAGGTTATCAAGAATTAAGTAGGTTTGAACATTGTGTTATAGTTGGCGTACAAGCGATGGGACACAGCACCTCTGAGGTAGCAATGAAGTAGGAATTCTCCCATATGACCATTTCACAAGTGTACCATGAATACCAGGAATCCAGTACAACATCAAATATCTGACATCGCTGCGGCTGGAAAAAGATCCTGCAAGAAGGACCAATGATGATGGAAGAGAATCATTTAACGTGACAGAAGTGCAACGCTTCAGCAAATTGCTGCAGATTTCAGTGCTGAGCTATCAACAAGTGTCAGCGTGCAAACAATTCAGTGAAATGTCATTGATATGGGCTTTCAGAGCCACTCATGTACCCTTGATGACTGCACAACACAAAGAATTACTCTGGAGATATATGCACGTCTTTGTGTGCATTGCAAGCCTAGTGGCGCTGCTGGATAGATGGCTGACTCACCTTGTTTCTCTCTCAGAGTATTGTAGTTTGAATCAAGTGTCACACGGAAACATATCTCGCAAAGTAATATTAAGAACATATTCATCACACACACGAGTCCTCAAATGATACCATGGACGAGTACTTCTCTTTATCCTTTGTCTCATACACAGATTGAGACTCACACAGTGCTCACCACGTGGAAGTACTCGCCTCTAATTTCAAGCCCCGCACACGCTATTTCTTAAATATTTCAACTTATAGTACACACGCTAGTAATTCAGCTTAACTTAAGCACACAGAAGTATTTCAACTTATTGCTACACGTGGTTTCATTGTGACCGTTGGTCACTTCCGAAGATTACTATGATCCCATTAATATTACCTGCCTGACATTTAATTCTCCCCACAAAAGTTCCTGAAATAGAGAAATTATTATTTCAAACTACTCTTAAATATTCCACATGCATACCATGTCTCCACTCTTTTGTCTTTACGGAGCACACCTAAGACAGGTCTTAACAGCAAATGATCCAGTGGCAGAGTGCTGAAACAGGGCCGTTCTTCAGGTTCTCTCGCACCTCTGCCGAAGTGGGGGAGCACCTTGCTACCGTATTGGTCAGCCACATTTCAGGCGCTCAAAGCTCAGGTAAATTTCATCTCTTTGGTCCCATCAAAGGTGGCCAAAGGATCGTCTCAAAGATGATCATATATTCACATTCACTATCTGCGGTTAGCAGATGACCATACATTCATTCATTTCACAGATCTCACCAAACTGGATGTAGGGATTTATTTTGTGGGAGTGCACATGTGATCAATTAAATAAATAAATTGTCATTCTTTCCCACACTGGTATCCGGCTTCACTGTATTAATTGAAATTGAGTTATTATTAGAAAAAATGGTGTTGTTCTGACAAAAATAATGAAGTTTGTTGTACCTATTTTCAATGTCGCGTGGTACTGAACCCTTTCACCACCGGCTACCCATGCAGAAAAAAATGGCACAGTACTATCCTTGCAATGCGAGGGTAGTTCCAAACATTTTTTTAAGAAAGCTGTATTAGAACAAACGTAGCAAGTCATCAAAATAACCAGGAGGAGACCTTAGCCCTTGGTGACCTCAAATAGACGACCAAATGCTGTTACTTTACCAAATTATTGACACAGTTGCATTATTGTACTCTCCACAATCTGGAGTAACGTACACATACAAATTTACAACAATCCACATGACAAATAAAACATTACATCATACAAATAAAAAATAATGTTGAGATAAAAATTTGCTTAGTTACTGGGAGCTTCGTTATTTTTATGAGTAATCCAAACTTCACTAATTCTATGACAAATAAAAAAATACTAATTGTCCTCATGAAATTTTAAATAGCTCACCGTCCAAACACAGAACAAGTAATCCGACATTCATAAATTGCGTTGTAATAATCTTTTACACGGCAAAGTCTAAATACAAAACAAAATCAACAAAAGAAAAAATTGCGTACACTAGTTCCATGTATAATGTCAGGCTCCATACCATTACTGTAAAATATACATCAAACGTACAGAGAAATAAAACTGAGAAGAAAAACAATGATATATACCACAAGTTACATACTGGTTACGTGATATAGTTCATCTAAGACATCATGTCATACCTCATTAACTATCATCACTTAAGCAATTGCCACCACTACTCGACTGTGAGTTTAACCTTAGCCTTGTCCACCAGTACAAATACCTGCTGCTGAGCTAGTCAGTCCATCAACTTTGATCAATACACGCAATAAATAGTTAGCAATAAGTGCTTGAATCCACCAGTAGTTCTCGTATCTTACTCTACTGCTCATTTCTCTGTTGTTACACATTTAGATGACAAGAACTTGCATTTCGACTAGCCTTCATTACACTTTAATGTGAAATATCACCACTGTGATAATGCAAATAAGTGGCTTCAGTCAACACACCAACAAGATCATTACTGTCCACGACATCAAAATGCATCAGTTAATTCTGATATTTGTTGTGCAATGCAAACTCTTGTCCCCTGTGACATCCTTACTGACCAATGCAACAAGAGCCGCTACATTAGTATTACGCCACTGGCTAATAATTAAAGCATCATTGTACCAAATATTCTAATAAACATGATAATGAACTGGTAACCCAGAACAAACAAACAAAAAAAAAAAAAAAAAAACCACTAACTATTCTAAACACAAATGTTAATGAAATACAATTACACTTGCTGTCCCTTCAGGAATGAAACATATAAAAATTTTACACGATTACAAGTACAAATACATTATTCCCTATCTTGCGAGTCACACGGAATCATTTCATTCTGTGATTTTCTTGGGGTCAAATAAGTTGCTGACAGGTTCCCTAGAAACACTGTCTCAGTGTCAAAGCTCTCCCATGGTTACCCGGATGAAAGTCTTTAAGTCACTCAAACCGGCATTTTGAACACATTAAACACAAATGTCATAGTTACTCTCAGAGTACCATCCACACGAATCTGGTCGTCCAGAAATGGCCCTACAACTACTATTAGCCACGGTTCTGTCCTTTCAGTTCATGGTGCAATTAAAAGTCGTAAGTTCCAACAAACAGCACTTATTCCTGCACCAATTAAAGAAATGTCTCCTACTACAAATGCAAATGTCAATGTCCCACTTTAGTTTCTTGCATTCATACAATAATTAGTCACCAAACGACAACTGTCCTCTTTAAGTATACCAAGCGTCCCACATACAATTCACAAAGCACACTTAACAAGTCACTGCCAAAAGTTTATGGATCCCACCGATCAGTGGTCAAGACAAAACAAAACAATCGTCCTGTCTGCTAAAGACAAAATCTTTTCCACCACTCACAACGTGGGAACACCAGTCCTTCACTTTCCACCTTATGGAGACATACGAGCAGTCATCTTGTTTCACAGCTCCACAGTCCAGTACTAGTTAATAGTTGCTGGTAAAAAATGCCCGCCGGACTCTGCCACGCGTTGTTCATTCTGCCGTGGCGCCGCCGCGTGAACCGTTGAGCAGAAGAAACCACCCGCTGTTGCCTCCGCGGGATACTTTCCCCAGTCGTAAGGGTGGCGGAACTTATGAATGGCCAGTGGTACGTGCGTGTCGCCCCAGGCCGTTGACCTGCTGTAGCGGGCGCGTGGAGTGTACCTCGACCGGCAGTGGAGTGGGGAGCGCACCGGCTCTGTTGCCTCTCCCATGCTGACGTCTGCTTGGCTTATGTGGTACGGGCGCGTTCTGTTCCTCAGCACTACGACACCCAATCAGTCAGACCCTTCTGTACATCTCGCAACATTACAGACAAAAGGATATTCTTACAGTATTTAAATACTCATTGATTACATGTATGATCTATTAGATACATTGGTAATAAAAGAATCTTTGTTCTAAAAAAACATAAAATCATACACCCTAGTTTTCTACACATACAACATCAACATTTATCTCTATTCTATATACAGCCCACACTTGTGCTATTGATTGTACCTGTTGTCCCTCATACAAAACATGAAAGTGTTAAAAAAAAGGGAATAAGAAAAAATCTATACAGCTCATAATTACAATATCAAATAGTAGACTACTTTAACATCCTAACACAATAAACATTTTAGAAACTGATGACTCTAAATCTACAACATACAATGCACCTTTGTGCTTGTGACAGACTGAAATTAGTATCTCTTTATATATTTTACCTTTTTATTATATATAACAACATTTCTAGGACATGTATGAACCATCCACATGATGTCAGATCCTGACCTGCCATCGAGGTTCATCCAAATCAAACAATAAAGCCCAATAATGTTTTAGTTATGGATCGGTAGCATCCCCTTTACAGGAGTGTGCGCACTGATCACACTACTCTACGACTCTTACTCACCAGACATCACATTTTCCTTCTCATTCAATCCATTAATACACTAACAGAATAGGTCTAGAAGTCAGCTAACCTTAACACCACCACACTCACGACAACATACCATACCTTTGCTCCCTTATACTCAACCACATAACACATGAAGCTGTTTCGGAGATAGCATTCCAATCTCCGAATTCGTCCTTTCACTCTGGCACCTCTCTCCATCGGCTTACCTCTGCATTCACTTTACCGATTATTCATCCTGCTAAATATCAACTTAGAATTGCGACATTTCATCTAAGAACAAAAAATACACAAATTATTCATCCTGCAAAATAACTGTACACATTCTTGGTACCGTTTTGAATAGTTATACTGGCACCAGGCTTCAACAACAACAACAAAAATTACTTTTTTTTCATGTTGCAAATGTTATGGTAAGAATTAGATTTACACTTATATTACATCTTACGTCAGTATTCCACAACATTCACCACCTGGATCTCATACTCCCTTTATGTCCCTTCACGTTGTGCAGTTGTCCTCATCTCTTCATTCGTATATCGGCTCTCCGTCCGTCCATTACTCCATTTCCTGGTCTTTCTTCGCCATTCGCATCAATCTCAATTGCAGCATACACAGGCCTCTCTGTAACATACATCTAAGACATCTCCACATTATTAGTTCTACTCACCTTTATTTACCACTGTTTCATCACGTCGAATCTCTCTCTATTAATCACACTGCTTCACGTCGCTTCTCTCCTTAAATATCACCTTTATCAACTACTATTTATCACGTCACTTCTCTCACTATCTACCATCTTTATCCTCTCATTACTCATCATGTCGTTTCTGCTTGATCCTTATTCATATGACAAAAAATATGTACATACACCACTCTGTCGACTCCTGTTCATGACTCATTCAACCAGTCTATTCCGTCATACTTCCTGACATCCCACCTGAAAATTCTTATGTTTGATTTGACCCTGCACAACGTTACACGCCACAAATAAATACACTGACTATCTACCATAAATTGCCTGCTTTCGATCTATCCTTAACTTTTCCATAATTTGATGTTAGAAATGCGATGAAGCCCACGAGATTGTTTTCCCTTGATCGTCTCAATCAGTACAGCATTTTCATGGACAATCCGCCTCACTCTGAATGGTCCACTATACACCGTAAAGAATTTGCTAGTTAGGAATCTGTGCTTACACGAAAATTAAATGTGTTTAGAAAATATACAAGCTGGGAGAAATGGGACAGCCCAAGTGTTAGAAACTTTGGTGCTAGTGGCCTCTTTCCCTAACACCAGATTCCGAACAACCATACGCAGCTCCTCATTATAACTGTCACTATGACAATGATATACTACCGATCAGATGGTAGCTAATCTAAAAACTTCGGTCACAATATTGACTTTTTACATTACGTGTTAAGTACCTGCAATAGTCAAATCACACTAATTATACTGGACTCATTGGCATTATTACATAACATTTTTAGCAACTGGTTTTTTTTTGTTTTTTTTTTTTTGAGGAAACAGTCCTTTTACTTTAGTGTTCCAAATCAAAATTTGCAAATTTTGCTCTGAGAGACCAGCCTAACAGATTCCATTACTGGTGTTTTATTCTGTGATCAGAAGTATGGTATTTGCACTCCTACATATCAGCAGAGTATGTCTGCTACATAGACAATTTTCAGTGCCAGCGGCAAGAGTTTTAAGGCAAGATGCTAAGGGCTGATATGTTGGATTAGTTTCTCCTATCCATCAATCCATTATGACAAGAATGAAATGCCAGGATTCCATGCTCTCCTGTCATTCTGATAGTTTCTGCCATTCCTATCCCCGACACTGTCTGACCTATGAGTCGTGTCTCCGTTTACGATGTTGCTCTCATTACCAAGTTCCTGCAACAAGTGCTGAAATGACGAAGAATCGTCTAAGCCTCTGCCTGCTATCACTATATCTCTGCGCAATTTCACTGGCAACTTCGTTATACAGACCCTAATGAGCTCCCCAGTTTCGTGTGGCACACCCAAATACCTATTTCGTCTCAGCATTTCCTAATAGCATGACACTGGATCTCTTATACCACCTTCTTTACAATTTGGCATCATCAATATGCTTTGATTAACCTGGTCCTGCTTACTTTTCGACCAGAATTCATTGAAAAACTTGTCACAAAATATCTTGTAGCTACTACAGTCTTTAATAACTTCCTGCATTTTCGCTCTAGCCTCGTCCCTCAAATGGTTACACACAAACTTCATTTTGAGGAGCGGTCCCCACGACGAAGGTAATGAATCTTGAAATTGAGACAGCCACAGGCATGGATGTTGGTAATTATCAGGATCCGGAAAACAAGTGTACGTTTGTACCGACACGAAGTGCCTCCTACATTCTTCTTCTGCATTTATGTTTTCCGACCTTGGACTATACCCAGTTGGGTTTGCCACCTGTTTTATCTGACACAACCGTTCTTCTAACTCTCTGAGTTCGTCTTCCTCTTTCTGCCTATTTTCGTTTTTTGAATTTATCTCACTCTCCCTCTGCAGAGTACCTGGTGGTGTTTCACCTTCGCTTCTGCACGCTAATTGCAACTGTGCTAGTTCTTCCCTATGTTTCCTATTTGTTTCTAATTGTGCCTCTTTAAACTGTAATAGTGATTGTATCTCCTCCTGGTCAGCATAAACCTCTCGCTGCGTACTGTCAGAGCCGGTTTCGCCTCTTATACTGATCTTTTCTACATCTGCGCTAATCGTATTCATTCTGACCACTACCTCCGCAACCGAACAGTACAAAAGGAACACGCATAACTCATTACCTCTGAAACTACCTTGCTACTCTCCCATGCAAACCACACATACTTAAATTAGATGACATACACCACACTACAATGTGAAATACAACACAGGGAATAGTCACAACATTATCACTTTCAGCTTTCCCACTTCAATTAATATTTATCCCAGTTTCACACGACACTGCCCCACTTCGTAATTCTACTTTCCTACTATGAACTCTGGAGATATATGCACGTCTTCGTGTGCATTGCAAGCCAAGTGGCGCTGCTGGATAGATAGCTCACTCACCTTGTTTCTCTCTCAGAGTATTATAATTTGAATCAAGCGTCACACGGAAACATATCTCGCAAAGTAATATTAAGAACATATTCATCACACACACGAGTCCTCAAATGATACCATGGACGAGTACTTCTCTTTATCCTTTGTCTCATACACAGATTGAGACTCACACAGTGCTCACCACGTGGAAGTACTCGCCTCTAATTTCAAGCCCCGCACACGCTATTTCTTAAATATTTCAACTTATAGTACACACGCTAGTAATTCAGCTTAACTTAAGCACACAGAAGTATTTCAACTTATTGCTACACGTGGTTTCATTGTGACCGTTGGTCACTTCCGAAGATTACTATGATCCCATTAATATTACCTGCCTGACATTTAATTCTCCCCACAAAAGTTCCTGAAATAGAGAAATTATTATTTCAAACTACTCTTAAATATTCCACATGCATACCATGTCTCCACTCTTTTGTCTTTACGGAGCGCACCTAAGACAGGTCTTAACAGCACATGATCCAGTGGCAGAGTGCTGAAACATGGCCGCTCTTCAGGTTCTCTCGCACCTCTGCCGAAGTGGGGGAGCACCTTGCTACTGTATTGGTCAGCCACATTTCAGGCGCTCAAAGCTCAGGTAAATTTCATCTCTTTGGTCCCACCAAAGGTGGCCAAAGGATCGTCTCAAAGATGATCATATATTCACATTCACTATCTGCGGTTAGCAGACGACCATACATTCATTCATTTCACAGATCTCACCAAACTGGATGTAGGGATTTATTTTGTGGGAGTGCACATGTGATCAATTAAATAAATAAATTGTCATTCTTTCCCACACTGGTATCCGGCTTCACTGTATTAATTGAAATTGAGTTATTATTAGAAAAAATGGTGTTGTTCTGACAAAAATAATGAAGTATGTTGTACCTATTTTCAATGTCGGGCGGTACTGTACCCTTTCAAGATATCTGGTTGATGTACTGTAAGGATCTGTTGAGTCTGGGTGCAGATGTTTAGGTGGTCTGCCTGTGCATGGCACTGCATCTCTGCTATTGCCTTGGTGAAGTTTACCATTCATGTAATTAGTGTACAGGTGGAAATATCATAAAAAGTTCACACTTAACGGTAGGTCATTGACTTCTGCGACAGTTAATGCCCAAGTAAAGAGGACGTGTAAACCGAAGTTAACTGTGAAAATTATAGCATTCTGTTGTATGGTTGGATGTTGTTTGTGGCCTGGAGCTGTATAAGAGAATCAGAGATATGTGGAGGGGCTATCACCTTCAGAATGGTGGCCACCCTCTGTGCCCAAGTCAACGACGAAATACTGATTCATACTTTTGTCAAGAACGTAATAATCTTCAACTGTTATGGGAAAACAAAGCCAAAGTGGTTTGCCTCACCTGCTTAAGTTGTAACCATTCTTGAATCCTGCCAAAATCTGCGACATGTAATGTAGGTCTCAACTAGCCTTCAGGTGTGAGCAAGATGTACAGAATTTGCTAGCATTGGCTCTGAAATAAGAGTGGAACCAACATCAGTGTGCTCTCTCTCAGCCATATTTGGAACTGTGGTTGTCTGCCAGGGGCAACTCTGCTTCAATAAACTGGTCACTATGATTCCTGTGAGACAGCTCTCGTTTACATTTGGCAAGAGTGTCATGTTCCTCCGTATGTGTTCACCTGGGCTGCCTGTCACCATGATGGAGAGCTTAATGGTTGGCAGCACTGTAAGTTGCTGTTGGCGTCCTTGTAATAATGGGGTTGTTGTAGGAATAAAAAAATCCATTCAGTGACTCGTAGTTTGTCTTCTCATGTATCACCTTCGTGCAAAGTCAAGGAAATTTGTATTTGAGCAGGCAATTTACTTGACTTGCTCAAATACAAGTTTCCTTAATTTCACATAAGGGTTGCACATTTAGATCGCATCAGTGTCATCAATGTGGGATAATCCCTACAACTTACTTGCCTCTAAAAACATTTTTACATTTTTGTCATTTCTGTTATCCATTTCCTACTGTTTCAATTGTAACTCTTTTCTGCTGTCTTTATTAATCTTTTTTAACGCCATTTCACAAGTTTTCCACACCAGTAACTCCCCAAGTGTCATTATTTCTTTTGCCGCATTTTCTTCCAGCCCATTTAATTTGTTTGGGTTCTGGCATTTCAGTTGAAGCCGCTTCTTAAATTTCAACTGGCAGTTTATTAATACTGGATTATGGTTGCTATCATTCTAGATGTTCTTAATTTGATTAATGAATCTTTGTTTTATCAAAATATAGTAAATCTGCTGTCTTATTTGTTCCTGTTGTATATTCCATGTATACAGTGTTTCCTACTCACCGAGTACACTGGGCAGCCAGAACATTATGACCACTGAGCTACTACCAATATAAACCTGTCCAGGCGATAGGAGCATCACCTGGCAAGGAATGTCTGCTAGTCAGACACATGCATGGTGCATGAAGTATCAGTGATCGTGCTGTCCCTGTGTAAATGGGGAAGGCGCATGATCTGAGTCTGACCGAGGGTAGATTGTTACGGCCTGGAGGCTCGGTAACAGCACTTCAGAAACTGCCTGACTTGTCGGGTCTTTGAGGAGTACCATGATGAGGTCTTCAGCATGTGGTGAAACCATGTCCAGACATCACCGCTCATTAAATATGTCGGACATCAAAGGCTGGACAGACTGGTGAAGCAGTACAGGTGGCAAACTGATGTGGGACTAACATCAGACTTTAATTGCACCAAACACTCCTAACTTTGGGCCCGTGCATGGGCCCATGTTAACATCACGACATTGGTAACTACAACTGAAATAGGCGTGTGACCACTGGATGTTGGTGTAGTGGCAGAGCGTTGCATGGTCTGATGAATCAATCCTGATACTTCATCATGCCGATGAGAGAATGCGAATCCATCATTTTCTGGGGAATAGCTCCTTGACATATGTACTGCTCAATGAAGACAAGCTGGCGGCGACTTCATTATTCACTGGGGAACATTTCACGTTGGCATCCACGGGTCCAGTGGAGCTTATGTTAGACACAATGATGGCCAAGGAGACTCGTACATTGGTTGCAGACTATATACGCCCCTTCATGATGATCAAGTTTCCCAAAGGCAGTGGCATTTTTCAACAACATAATGCACCATGTCACAAGGCCAGGAGTGTGATGGAGTGGTTCAAGGAACACAGTGGTGAGTTCCAACTGATGTACTGCCCCCCCCCCCCGCCCCCCCCCCCAACTCACCAGATCTGAACCCAATCGAACTCATCTGGGATGCGATTGAATGTGACGCCAGAGCTTATCACCTCCCTCCCCAGAATTTATGGGAAGCAGGTGACTTGTGTGTGCAGATGTGATGCCAATTCCCTCCAGCAACCTACCAGAGCCTCATTGCTTCCATGCCATGATGCATTGCTACTATTATTGCTGTTATCTATGCCAAATGTGGATATATTAGCTATTAGGTAGGTGGTCATAATGTTCCAGCTGATCAATTGTGTATCTTGTCAATGACTCATTTCTGCATAGCACGTAATTCTACTAATATTTCTCTCCACTCATTGTAGTTACTAGAATCAAACGTCCATTATTTTCTGTTCCGTACCCTCACCAACAGCTGCATTTCAGTCTTCCTTTATGATTAAATTCTCATACTCTTTCATACTCTGTACCTTTTTGTAACACTCTGTATAGGTGCTGTATTAGCAGAAGTGCTGCATTATTGAGTGTGTGTGAAATTTATTTTAAATACATAGGGCATAGACTTTACTAAATCTAGATATATTCATTTACAAAGAAAACTTTGCCCTTGAGTGTGCACATAATTATACAGTAGTATCACTCATTATGAAACATGTCCCAAATTTTTAATTCTTGCAATGATGACATGCAATGATGACATGCTTTGTCACACAACCACTTTACGAACATTACATCATTACTGCATGGATATAGTTGTTGCATAATGTACTCCAGCTTCAGCACCAGCAGTGTGAGAAATCTTCATGCTCTCTTGTCCCATGTCATCTTCTTCATCAATTTCATCAATACTTTCCTACATGTTTTTGATTATTTCTTCACCTGTTAAAGTTTTTTCAGCCTAGCAGTTTTCCTCATTCAGCCACTTACAACATCAAATTCTCCTCCTCCTGTAAGCTTGTGGAACATGTCTGTGTACAAAGTAGTAACTGCAATTGATGATTCCAAATTGACTGGCTCATCGCTGTTGCTCAGTACTGGATCCAATTCATACTAGATCCAACTGCATCAATGGCTGACCACACTTTTCTCCAACTCTTCATTATGGTAGTGCTCTCCACTTTACCACATGCTTCAGCTGCTTGGGAACAGTATCACATGTTGACTTTCCGTGTCTTCAGTATTGTCTCTGTAGCTGTCTTCACATTTGTTCAGCAAGGAGCCAAGAAGAGCATGACAGTAATGACATGTAATTGATTCAAAAATTCCCTGATCCATGGACTGAATCAGGTCTGTCACAGTGGATGGAGAAAACAGTGCCTGAGTACCACCAGGCTGCAGAGTCACACCATAAGGACGACTGGGAGCCTTGTCAATAACAAGGATAGCTTTCAGTGGAAGCTTTTTCTTCGGCTTTCTTCCACCTGCTGGTACAAATGTTTCCAACTGCTGGTACAAATGTTTCGTGGAACCACCGAGAAAATATTTCTCTGCCCATCTCCACTTTCTTCTGAGCCCAGTATTGCACTGGTAGTGATTTATATCACTGTGTTGAAAACTTTGGGATTTCCCAATCACCTTGTGCAGCAGATTGACTCCCATTAGTGTTACTACATGCCATTAATGTTATGCGCTGTTTTTGTTGCTTGTACACGTGAGATTCCTTCTTGTTTGTGGCAATGTTTTTGAAGGAACGGGATGATTGACTGATGTGGCCTTGTAACATTAACCAAAACAGCCTTGCTACATGCTGGTATTGCGAACGGCTGAAAGCAAGGGGAAACTACAGTCATAAGTTTCCCGAGGGCATGCAGCTCTACTGTGTGGTTAAATGATGATGGCATCCTATTGGGTAAAACCTTCCACAGGTAAAATAGTCCCCCATTCAGATCTCCAGATGGGGACTACTCAGGAAAATGTTACCAGGAGAAAGAAAACTGGTGTTCTATGGATCGGAGTGTGGAATGTCAGATCCCTTAATAGGGCAGGTAGGTTGGAAAGTTTAAAAAGGGAAATGGATACGTTAAAGTTAGATATAGAGGGAATTAGTGAAGTTTGGTGGCAGGAGGAACAAGACTTCTGGTCAGATGAATACAGGGTTATAAATACAAAATCAAATAAGGGTAATGAATGAGTAGGTTTAATAATGAATAAAAAAATAGGAGTGTGAGTAAGCTACTACAAACAGCATAGTGAACGCATTATTGTGACCAAGATAGACACGAAGCCCACGCCTACTACAGTAGTACAAGTTTATATGCCAACAACCTCCACAGATGATGGAGAGATTGAAGAAATGTATGATGCGACAAAGGAAATTATTCAGATAGTTGAGGGAGATGAAAATTTAATAGTCATAGGGGACTGGAATTCAATAGTAGGGAAAGGAAGAGAAGGAAAAGTAGTAGGTGAATATGGACTGGGGGTAAGGAATGAAACAGGAAGCTGCCTGGTAGAATTTTGCACAGAGCATAACTTAATCATAGCTAATACTTGGTTTTAGATTAATGAAAGAAGGTTGTATACATGGAAGATGCCTGGAGACACTGGAAGATTTCAGATAGATTATATAATGGTAAGACAGAGATTTAGGGACCAGGTCTTAAACTGTAAGACATTTCCAGGGGCAGATGTGGACTCTGACCACAATCTGTTGGTTATGAACTGTAGATTAAAACTGAAGAAACTGCAAAAAGGTGGAAATTTAAGGAGATGGGACCTGGATAAACTGAAAGAACCAGAGGTTGTAGAGAGTTTCAGGGAGAGCATAAGGGAACAATTGACAGGAATGGGGGAAAGAGATACAGTAGAAGAAGAATGGGTAGCTTTGAGAGATGAAGTAGTGAAGGCAACAGAGGATCTAGTATGTAAAAAGATGAGAGCTGTAGAAATCCTTGGGTAACAGAAGAAATATTGAATTTAATTGATAAAAGGAGAAAATATAAAAATGCAGTAAATGAAGCAGGCAAAAAGGAATACAGACGTCTCAAAAATGAGATCGACAGGAAGTGCAAAATGGCTAAGCAGGGATGGCTAGAGGACAAATGTAAGGATGTAGAGGCTTATCTCACTAGGGGTAAGATAGATACTGCCTACAGGAAAATTAAAGAGACCCTTGGAGAAAAGAGAACCACTTGTATGAATATCAAGAGTTCAGATGGAAACCCTGTTCTAAGCAAAGAAGGGAAAGCAGAAAGGTGGAAGGAGTATATAGAGGGTCTATACAAGGGTGATGTACTTGAGGACAATATTATGGAAATGGAAGAGGATGTAGATGAAGATGAAATGGGAGATACGCTACTGTGTGAAGAGTTTGACAGAGCAATGAAAGACCTGAGACGAAACAAGGCCCCGGGAGTAGACAACATTCCATTAGAACTACTAATAGCATTGGGAGAGCCAGTCCTGACAAAACTCTACCCTCTGGTGAGCAAGATGTATGAGACAGGCGAAATACCCTCAGACTTCAAGAAGAATATAATAATTCCAATCCCAAAGAAAACAGGTGCTCACAGATGTGAAAATTACCGAACAATCAGTTTAATAAGTCACTGCTGCAAAATACTAACACGAATTCTTTACAGACGAATGGAAAAACTGGTAGAAGCCGACCTTGGGGATGATCAGTTTGGATTCCGTAGAAATACTGGAACACGTGAGGCAATACTGACCCTACAACTTATCTTAGAAGCTAGATTAAGGAAAGGCAAACCTACATTTCTAGCATTTGTAGACTTAGAGAAAGCTTTTGACAATGTTGAATGGAATACTCTCGTTCTAATTCTGAAGGTGGCAGTGGTTAAATACAGGGAGCAAAAGGCTATTTACAATTTGTACAGAAACCAGATGGCAGTTATAAGAGTCGAGGGGCATGAAAGGGAAGCAGTGGTTGGGAAGGGAGTGAGACAGGGTTGTAGCCTATCTCCGATGTTATTCAATCTGTATATTGAGCAAGCAGTGAAGGAAACAAAAGAAAAATGCTTGTGTCTGTATATGTGTGGATGGATATGTGTGTGTGTGCGAGTGTATACCTGTCCTTTTTTCCCCCTAAGGTAAGTCTTTCCGCTCCCGGGATTGGAATGACTCCTTACCCTCTCCCTTGAAACCCACATCTTTTGTCTTTCGCTCTCCTTCCCTCTTTCCTGATGAGGCAACAGTTTGTTGCGAAAGCTTGAATTTTGTGTGTGTGTTGGTGTATGTTTGTGTGTCTATCGACCTGCCAGCGCTTTCGTTCGGTAAGTCACATCATCTTTTTGTATATATATATATATATATATATATATATATATATATATATATATATATATATATATATATAGTGTGTGTGTGTGTGTGTGTGTGTGTGTATGTGTGTAACATCTGACTTGTCCCATATCATAATGATTAGTGGAAAATCTCATACAAAGATGTGAAACAAATACTAACAAAGAGATAGCGGGGCTGGCCAGTACTTACCTCAGCTCAGTACAGCCGATAGATACACAAAGAAACAGAACCAAAACTTTACGTTCCTAGCTTTCGGAACAAATGTTCCTTCATCAGGGAGGAGAGAGGGGAAAGAAAGGGAAGAAGGGAAAGTGGATTCAGTTACTCATAACCCAGGTCATGAAGCAACAGGGAAAGGAAAACAGGGAGGGTAGCAAGGATGGAGGCATGGGTGTCAGAGGGAAGCCAAAGATACTCTACTGTAAGTACTGTGCCAGCTTCAAACCAAAGAGGATGCATACAGAAGTAAAGAGGTATACAGTATAAAGATAAACACAACTATGTAGGATGAAAAGATGCGTGAATGGCTAAAGAGGAAAGGGAAAGAGGAGAAAACTGAAGAGTAAATGGGAGTGAGGTTGTTTAATGTAGGTTCAGTCCAGGGGGATGGCAGGATGAAAGGATGTGTTGGAGTGCAAGTTCCCATCTCCCCAGTTCAGAGGGACAGGTGTTGGGTGGGAGAAGCCAAATGGCACATACAGTGTAGCAGGTTCCTAGGTCCCTAGAATTATGCCGGAGGGCATGCTCCGCTACTGGGTATTGGACATCTCCTAGGCGGACAGTTCGTCTGTGTCCGTTCATGCGCTCAGCCAGTTTAGTTGTTGTCATACCGATGTAAAAGGCTCTGCAGTGCAGGCATGTCAGCTGATAAATGACATGTGTAGTTTCACACGTGGCCCTGCCTTGAATTGTGTATGTTTTACCAGTAGTGGGGCTGGAGTAGGTGGTTGTGGGGGGATGCATGGGGCAGGTTTTGCAGTGGGGTCGGTTACAGGGGTAGGAACCGCTGGGTAGAGAAGGTAGTCTGGGAATATTGTAGGGTTTAACAAGGATGTTACGGAGGTTAGGGGGGCGACAAAAGGAAACTCTGGGTGGTGTGGGGAGAATTTTGTCAAGGGATGATCTCATTTCAGGGGTTGACTTGCGAAAGTCATATCCCTGGTGGAGTAATTTGTTGATGTATTCGAGGCCACGATAATATTGGGTGACAAGGGGGATGCTTCTGTGTGGTCTGGGGGTACGAACATTGTTGTTGGACGGGGAGGAATGTATTGCTTGGGAGATCTGTTTGTGGACAAGGTCTGCAGGATAGTTGCGGGAGAGGAAAGCACTGGTCAGGTTATTGGTGTAATTGTTGAGGGATTCATCACTGGAGCAGATACGTTTGCCACGAATACCTAGACTGTAGGGAAGGTAACGTTTGATGTGGAATGGATGGCAGCTATCAAAGTGAAGGTACTGTTGTTTGTTTGTGGGTTTGATATGGACAGAGGTGTGGATGTGAGCTTCAACAAGATGAAGGTCAACATCCAGGAAGGTGGCTTGGGTTTTGGAGAAGGACCAGGTGAAATTCAGATTCGAAAAGGAGTTGAGGTTATGGAGGAAATTAAGGAGTGTTTCTTCACCATGTGTCCAGACCACAAAGATGACATCTAGACTCCTGGAAATTGAAATAAGAACACCGTGAATTCATTTTCCCAGGAAGGGGAAACTTTATTGACACATTCCTGGGGTCTGATACATCACATGATCACACTGACAGAACCACAGGCACATAGACACAGGCAACAGAGCATGCACAATGTTGGCACTAGTACAGTGTATATCCACCTTTCGCAGCAATGCAGGCTGCTATTCTCCCATGGAGACGATCGTAGAGATGCTGGATGTAGTCCTGTGGAACGGCTTGCCATGCCATTTCCACCTGGCGCCTCAGTTGGACCAGCGTTCGTGCTGGACGTGCAGACTGCGTGAGACGACACTTCATCCAGTCCCAAACATGCTCAATGGGGGACAGATCCGGAGATCTTGCTGGCCAGGGTAGTTGACTTACACCTTCTAGAGCACGTAGGGTGGCACGGGATACATGCGGACGCGCATTGTCCTGTTGGAACAGCAAGTTCCCTTGCCGGTCTAGGAATGGTAGAATGATGGGTTCGATGACGGTTTGGATGTACCGTGCACTATTCAGTGTCCCCTCGACGATCACCAGTGGTGTACGGCCAGTGTAGGAGATCGCTCCCCACACCATGATGCCGGGTGTTGGCCCTGTGTGCCTCGGTCGTATGCAGTCCTGATTGTGGCGCTCACCTGCACGGCGCCAAACACGCATACGACCATCATTGGCACCAAGGCAGAAGCGACTCTCATCACTGAAGACGACACGTCTCCATTCGTCCCTCCATTCACGCCTGTCGCGACACCACTGGAGGCGGGCTGCACGATGTTGGGGCGTGAGCGGAAGACGGCCTAACGGTGTGCGGGACCGTAGCCCAGCTTCATGGAGACGGTTGCGAATGGTCCTCGCCGATACCCCAGGAGCAACAGTGTCCCTAATTTGCTGGGAAGTGGCGGTGCGGTCCCCTAGGGCACTGTGTAGGATCCTACGGTCTTGGCGTGCATCCGTGCGTCGCTGCGGTCCGGTCCCAGGTCGACGGGCACGTGCACCTTCCGCCGACCACTGGCGACAACATCGATGTACTGTGGAGACCTCACGCCCCACGTGTTGAGCAATTCGGCGGTACGTCCACCCGGCCTCCCGCATGCCCACTATACGCCCTCGCTCAAAGTCCGTCAACTGCACATACGGTTCACGTCCACGCTGTCGCGGCATGCTACCAGTGTTAAAGACTGCGATGGAGCTCCGTATGCCACGGCAAACTGGCTGACACTGACGGCGGTGGTGCACAAATGGTGCGCAGCTAGCGCCATTCGACGGCCAACACCGCGGTTCCTGGTGTGTCCGCTGTGCCGTGCGTGTGATCATTGCTTGTACAGCCCTCTCGCAGTGTCCGGAGCAAGTATGGTGGGTCTGACACACCAGTGTCAATGTGTTCTTTTTTCCATTTCCTGGAGTGTATAAACCTATACCAGGCCAGGGGAAGCAGCTGTTGGGTCTTCAGGAAAGCCTCCTCCATGCGGCCCATGGAGAGGTTAGCATAGGACGGAGCCATCCTGGTTCCCATGGCCGTTCCCCTGATTTGTTTGTAGGTCTGGCCTTCAAAAGTGAAGTAATTATGGGTTAGGATGAAGTTGGTAAGTGTGATAAGGAACGAGGTTTTTGGAAGATCTTCGGGTGGGCGTTAGGAGAGGTAGTGCTCAAGGGCAGAGAGACCATGGGTATGTGGGATGTTTGTGTAAAGGGATGTAGCATCTATGGTGACAAGAAAGGTTTCAGGTGGGAGAGGAGTGGGAATGGATTTGAGGCGTTCTAGGAAGTGGTTTGTGTCTTTGATGTAGGATGGGAGTGTGCAGGTGATAGGTTGGAGGTGTTGGTCTACCAGAGCTGAGATACGTTCTGTTGGGGCTTTGAAGCCTGCTACAATGGGACGGCCAGGATGGTTCTCTTTGTGGATTTTGGGTAATAGGTAGAAGGTAGGAGTACGGAGCTCAGGTGGAGTGAGTAAGTCTATGGAAGCCGTTGTGAGGCCTTGTGAGGGACCTTGGATTTTTAGGATTTTCTGCAGCTCAGTCTGGATGGAGGGAATGGGATCCTGGGTAACAGCTTTGTAGGTTGAGGTGTCGGAGAGTTGACGCAGTCCTTCTGCCACATACTCCACACTGTCAAGTACCACAGTTGTGGAGCTTTTATCCGCCGGGAGGATGACAACAGAGTGGTCTGTTTTCAGCTCCTTAATGGCACGGGATTCAGCTGGGGTGATGTTGGGGGTTGTCGGGATGTTCTTCAAGAAGGACTGGGAGGCAACACTGGATGTGAGGAATTCCTGAAATGTCTGCAAGGGATGGTTTTGGGGGAGGGGAGGAGGATCCCTTTGAGAAGGCGGTCGGAACTGTTCTAGACAGGGTTCAACACTGGGTCTAGTATTTGGGGGCTGTGTTTGGGTAGTGAAGTGATATTTCTAGTTGAGGTTCCGGGTGAATGAGAGGAGATCTTTAACCAGGGCAGTGTGGTTGAATTTAGGCGTGGGGCTAAAGGTTAAGCCTTTTGATAGAACAGATTCACCGTAGCCAAACTGCAATCCCACATACTTTTCCTCCGGTCCTGCTTAACCTTTGGAATTACCCCTAAAGGACTTACCTTAAAAGTTCCCATCTCTGGGTGCAATTCCTCCTTCCACCAGTCTCTCCTGGACTTCCAGAACCTTCAATCCTTAGCCCTTACCCAACTTGTCCTGAATCTCTACACTACTTCATGTAACCACGACTCCCAACAGCTGGTATCTCTCTTCAAAGTCCTCCACCTCTCAAAACCTTGCTTAGAGAACACACTCAGGAACATCATCCTAGAAGCCAGCTGCAAATTTGAGTTCCATGCCACACACCACCTGAAAAACTATCCACAGTGCTAGTGCAACACCTAAGAAGTGGGGTCCCTCTCCCTATCCCTCACAAACACCAACCACAACAGAACCTTCAACAAACCCCCCTCATAGCCAACAAACCTAGCCTAGCCACCCTACTCAATCTCCCCATCCCAGCACATACCCCACACAGACCAAATCTCAACTATAACCACAGTCAAATGCCACATATCACCAGTCCCAATTCAGTTCTAAACCTCTCACCCAGATCCCTCTCTGCTCCAGAGACATCTGTTCTATCAAAAGGCTTAACCTTTAGCCCCACGACTAAATTCAACCACACTGCCCTGGTTAAAGATCTCCTCTCATTCACCCGGAACCTCAACTGGAAATATCACTTCACTACTCAAACACAGCCCCCAAATACTAGACCCAGTGTTGAACCCTGTCTAGAACAGTTCCGACCGCCTTCTCAAAGGGATCCTCTTCCCCTCCCCCAAAACCATCCCTTGCAGACATTTCAGAAATTCCTCACATCCAGTGTTGCCTCCCAGTCCTTCTTGAAGAACATCCCGACAACCCCCAACATCACCCCAGCTGAATCCCGTGCCATTAAGGAGCTGAAAACAGACCACTCTATTGTCATCCTCCCGGCGGATAAAGGCTCCACAACTGTGATACTTGACCGTGTGGAGTATGTGGCAGAAGGACTGCGTCAAATCTCCGACACCTCAACCTACAAAGCTGTTACCCAGGATCCCATTCCCTCCATCCAGACTGAGCTGCAGAAAATCCTAAAAATCCAAGGTCCCTCACAAGGCCTCACAACGGCTTCCATAGACTTACTCACTCCACCTGAGCTCCGTACTCCTACCTTCTACCTATTACCCGAAATCCACAAAGAGAACCATCCTGGCCGTCCCATTGTAGCAGGCTTCAAAGCCCCAACAGAACGTATCTCAGCTCTGGTAGACCAACACCTCCAACCTATCACCCGCACACTCCCATCCTACATCAAAGACACAAACCACTTCCTAGAACGCCTCAAATCCATTCCCACTCCTCTCCCACCTGAAACCTTTCTTGTCACCATAGATGCTACATCCCTTTACACAAACATCCCACATACCCATGGTCTCTCTGCCCTTGAGCACTACCTCTCCCAACGCCCACCCGAAGATCTTCCAAAAACCTCGTTCCTTATCACACTTACCAACTTCATCCTAACCCATAATTACTTCACTTTTGAAGGCCAGACCTACAAACAAATCAGGGGAACGGCCATGGGAACCAGGATGGCTCCGTCCTATGCTAACCTCTCCATGGGCCGCATGGAGGAGGCTTTCCTGAAGACCCAACAGCTGCTTCCCCTGGCCTGGTATAGGTTTATACAGAGATGACATCTTCGTGGTCTGGACTCATGATGAAAAAACACTCCTTAATTTCCTCCATAACCTCAACTCCTTTTCGAATCTGAATTTCACCTGGTCCTTCTCCAAAACCCAAGCCACCTTCCTGGATGTTGACCTTCATCTTGTTGAAGCTCACATCCACACCTCTGTCCATATCAAACCCACAAATAAACAACAGTACCTTCACTTTGATAGCTGCCATCCATTCCACATCAAACGTTACCTTCCCTACAGTCTAGGTATTCGTGGCAAACGTATCTGCTCCAGTGATGAATCCCTCAACAATTACACCAATAACCTGACCAGTGCTTTCCTCTCCCGCAACTATCCTGCAGACCTTGTCCACAAACAGATCTCCCGAGCAATAAATTCCTCCCCATCCAACAACAATGTTCGTATCCCCAGACCACACAGAAGCATCCCCCTTGTCACCCAATATTATCGTGGCCTCAAATACATCAACAAATTACTCCACCAGGGATATGACTTTCTCAAGTCAACCCCTGAAATGAGATCATCCCTTGACAAAATTCTCCCCACACCACCCAGAGTTTCCTTTCGTCGCCCCCCTAACCTCTGTAACATCCTTGTTAAACCCTACAATATTCCCAGACTACCTTCTCTACCCAGCGGTTCCTACCCCTGTAACCGACCCCGCTGCAAAACCTGCCCCATGCATCCCCCCACAACCACCTACTCCAGCCCCGCTACTGGTAAAACATACACAATTCAAGGCAGAACCACGTGTGAAACTACACGTCATTTATCAGCTGACATGCCTGCACTGCAGAGCCTTTTACATCGGTATGACAACAACTAAACTGGCTGAGCGCATGAACGGACACAGACGAACTGTCCGCCTAGGAGATGTCCAATACCCAGTAGCGGAGCATGCCCTCCGGCATAATTCTAGGGACCTAGGAACCTGCTACATCGTATGTGCCATTTGGCTTCTCTGAACTGCGGAGATGGGAACTTGCACTCCAACACATCCTTTCATCCCGCCATCCCCCTGGACTGAACCTATGTTAAACTACCTCACTCCCATTTACTCTTCAGTCTTCTCCTCTTTCCCTTTCCTCTTTAGCCATTCACGCATCTTTTCATCCTACATAGTTGTGTTTATCTTTATACTGTATACCTCTTTACTTCTGTATGCATCCTCTTTGGTTTGAAGCTGGCACAGTACTTACAGTAAAATATCTTTGGCTTCCCTCTGACACCCATGCCTCCATCCTTGCTACCCTCCCTGTTTTCCTTTCCCTGTTGCTTCATGACCTGGGTTATGAGTAACTGAATCCACTTTCCCTTCTTCCCTTTCTTTCCCCTCTCTCCTCCCTGATGAAGGAACATTTGTTCCGAAAGCTAGGAACGTAAATTTTTGGTTCCGTTTTTTGTGTATCTATCGGCTGTACTGAGCTGAGGTAAGTACTGGCCAGCCCCTCTATCTCTTTGTTAGTATTTGTCCCATATCATGTAGTACGATCTGTATATTGAATGATTGAGTGGATCAATAAAGATACAATACAACTTTAACATTATAATTTCCATGATATTCCTTTTAGATATAGCTATGGGATCCAGTTGAAAGCCAAAGTTTTGGATTTTCTTGGTAGTTTTTGAAAATGTGTGGACCTCAGTTTCAACTGGAACATTTTATATGTACTGATCAGTCTTTCAGCATTTCTTTTAAGTGTGCTGGATATTTATCTACAATATTCTTATTTTCTTTATGTTTCCAACTTTCACATTGAAGTCACCGAGAAATATTTTAACTTTGTTTTTAGGTATGTTGGAGATTTTAGATTCCAAAAGGTCCCAAAATCGATTTACTTTCTGCAGATTTCATCTATTATCATCATTTATAGGTGCAAGGCAATTTAGAAGGGTATAGCTGTTATCATTGCATTTTATTGTCAACAGGGACATTCTTTCTGATTTCATCATAAATTCTGTTATACTATCTACATTTTTTTGTCTGTATGAAAGGCTGATCCAAATACTGGCATGTTTTTCATTATTATTACTACTAGTTTCCCTTTATAAATCCTGTAATGTTATGTGTCCACTACATTCTTATCTAAGAATCTTGTTCCCTGCATTGCTAAAATTTCTGTATGATTATTTTGTGAAAATAATTCTAATTCCTGCTGTTTCTCAATTTTCAGAAGGGAATTTGATGTTCCAAACTAGAAATCTCTTCTAGAACTTAAACTTACAAGGTTTATCAATATAGTTCACCCCACCACAAATGTTCGGACTTCCAAGAATCCTGGGTCACAATGCGCTACAAGATGTAATGGTGGTTTCCTCATCAGAGTTGCCACCGGAGGTAGAACACCCATTGTGAAAACTTTACATTTTATGATATGAAGTTGCAAATTGTTGATGGCATGGAATCCAGAGTCATCCCTGAATTCCCAAAATAAGATCATGTTGTTAGACTGGAGTGTTACTGATTCAACCACCACTAACATGTGGAACAGAACCACCACTAACACATTCCATTTTTAACCTTGGATAAGAGGCTGCTTCTTTCAACAGCTCTGTTGTCCAGAAGTCTGTCTCCTCTGTCATCCAGAAGTCCGTCTTCGTGTATTCGTTGCCTTTGAAGTCTTCACTGTAACAATGGCAGGGGGGCCTTACATGGTGCTATCAGCTGGGCCAGCTGAACCAAGGTTTTTTTTTTACCTGATGTTATTCCTCCATCAGTCCTCTTTATCCTGGCTTGTGACAGGCAACCTTGAAGCCTCTAGGACCCCGGATGATGAAGTTCCCAATTATTGTTGTTATTATTATTGTTACTATTATTATTTATCAATGGAACCCTATGTATTCTTTGAATCGAGTTAACATCTGGAGTTCACTTTAATTGAGTTGAGAGATGAGATATAAGAAAGATTGTGTTGCAATTACATCTGAGCGACAATGCATTTTGTCCAAGAGACACCAGTTCTTAAAGATTCTTGGTTAACAAAAAACTTAATTGAAATTTCTTTTCACACCCCAAAAGTTTTATGATAGTACACCTTCAATTCTCAAAATCCTGCTTCGTAAAATTCATTTGACATCTATACTTCCATGATTTGTTACATTCACAATAAATTTTCTTTATAATGTGTGGATAAAAATCGTCGGTCAAGATTGCCAAAACTCCTTTATTGACTGCTAGTTTCAGCTCATTGATGAGCCTTCTTCACATCAGTGAAAATTATTATGTACTTCAGTGTGCATGAGCCACTGGGCATTACACATTGTCGTAATCTGTTGAGCTGAACTGCTCTTGCTGTTATGTACACACTTCGGCACTTTCCTGCAATCTACCTTAGCCTGAATGTGCGGATAAAAATCATTCCTTTATCGAGTACTAATTTCAGCTCATTGGTGTGCCATCATCAGATCAATAAAAATTATTACTTAATTCAGTGTGTATCAGCCACCAAACTTGAGCGATTCAGTTCAACAGCTTATGGCTATGCGTAATACCTGGTGGCTCATACACACTGAATTAAGTAATAATTTTTATTGATCTGAAGATGGCTTGTCAATGAGCTGAAACTAATAATCAGTAAAAGGAATTTTAGCTATCTTGACCTGGTATTTTTTATCCACACATTGTAACACAACAGATCACCTGTTACCAATTTGACAATGTCAAATAACAACTTTTCCTTTCCGATATTAGGCAATAAAGGATTTCAGACCAATTTAATTTTATCCTAGTGTTTCAAACCTATTTTACAGATAGTGTAGGCTATACTGGTTTCGGATGTTTGTCTACTGACTAATTACAATTTTATTCTAGTGTAATTTTGGTACATATATTTTACAGTTAGTGTAGGCAAAATTACTTCTAGATGTTTGTCTATTAACTAATTACCATTTGGTTCTAGGTTTCCAGGGCAATTAAATGCTGACCTTCGCAAACTAGCTGTTAACATGGTGCCATTTCCTCGCTTACATTTCTTCATTCCTGGCTTTGCTCCATTGACATCACGTGGGTCTCAACAATACCGATCTCTCACTGTACCAGAACTCACGCAGCAGATGTTTGATGCAAAGAATATGATGACTGCTTGTGATCCTCGACATGGACGATATCTTACAGTGGCAGCCATCTTCAGAGGGCGCATGTCCATGAAAGAGGTAAGATACCTTACATTTTATGTCAGACAGTAGTTTGTTATATAACTGAAGGAAGTTCCTTTTGTAAACAAAGTAATTTTGGGGTCTTGTTGTGAAAAGACACACTCATATAAAAAGTAATATTTGATGAATACTGATGTAAATTTTTGTCAGTTTTCCATAATAGGCTCAGGAACATTAGCCAGTAGTGAACAGCTGCTAAGCATTTATCATAACAATTGATGGTTAAAATTTTGAAATTTCACAAATTCTGCTGACTACATATAGACTATGTGATCAAAAGTATCCGGACAATGCCGAAAACATATGTTTTTCGTATTAGTTGCATTATGCTGCCACCTACTGCCAGGTACTCCATAGCACCCACCTCAGTCATTAGACATCATGAGGGAGCAGAATGGAGTGCTCCGCAGAAGTCACGGACTTCAAACAAGGTCAGGTGATTGGGTGTTACTTGTGTCATACGTCTGTATGTGTGATTTTTGCATTCCTAAACATCCCTAGGTCCACTGTTTCTGATGTGATAGTGAAGTGGAAACATGAAAGGACACATACAGCACAAAAGCATACAGGCTGACCTCGTCTGTTGACTGACAGACTACCAACAGTTGAAGAGGGCCGTAATGTGTAATAGGTAGACATCTATCTGGACCATAACACAGGAATTACAAACTGCATCAGGATCCACTGCAAGTACTATGACAGATAGGCGGGATGTGAGAAAACTTGGATTTCATGGTTGAGGTGCTGCTCGTAAGACACACATCATGCTGGTAAATGCCAAACGATGCCTCACCTAGTGTAGTGAGCGTAAACACTGGACGATTGAACAGTGAAAAAAAAGGAAGTTCCTTTTGTAAACAAAGTAATTTTGGGGTCTTGTTGTGAAAAGACACACTCATATAAAAAGTAATATTTGATGAATACTGATGTAAATTTTTGTCAGTTTTCCATAATAGGCTCAGGAACATTAGCCAGTAGTGAACAGCTGCTAAGCATTTATCATAACAATTGATGGTTAAAATTTTGAAATTTCACAAATTCTGCTGACTACATATAGACTATGTGATCAAAAGTATCCGGACAATGCCGAAAACATATGTTTTTCGTATTAGTTGCATTATGCTGCCACCTACTGCCAGGTACTCCATAGCACCCACCTCAGTCATTAGACATCATGAGGGAGCAGAATGGAGTGCTCCGCAGAAGTCACGGACTTCAAACAAGGTCAGGTGATTGGGTGTTACTTGTGTCATACGTCTGTATGTGTGATTTTTGCATTCCTAAACATCCCTAGGTCCACTGTTTCTGATGTGATAGTGAAGTGGAAACATGAAAGGACACATACAGCACAAAAGCATACAGGCTGACCTCGTCTGTTGACTGACAGACTACCAACAGTTGAAGAGGGCCGTAATGTGTAATAGGTAGACATCTATCTGGACCATAACACAGGAATTACAAACTGCATCAGGATCCACTGCAAGTACTATGACAGATAGGCGGGATGTGAGAAAACTTGGATTTCATGGTTGAGGTGCTGCTCGTAAGACACACATCATGCTGGTAAATGCCAAACGATGCCTCACCTAGTGTAGTGAGCGTAAACACTGGACGATTGAACAGTGAAAAAAACGTTGTATGGAGTGACGAATCATGGTACACAAAGTGGCAATCTCATGGCAGGGAGTGGATATGGTGAATGCCTGGTGAACATCATCTGCCAGCGTGTGTAGTGGCAACAGTAAAATTTGGAGGCGGTGATGTTATGGCATGGTCATGTTTTTCATGGAGGGGGCTTGCACCCCTTGTTGTTTTGCATGGCACTATCACAGCACAGGCCTACTTTGATGTTTCAAGCACCTTCTTGCTTACCACTGTTGAAGAGCAGTTCGGGGATGGCGATTGCATCTTCCAACATGATAGAGTACCCATTCATAATGCACGGCCTGTGGTGGAGTGGTTACATGACAATAACATCCCTGTAATGGACTGGCCTGCACAGAGTCCTGACCTGAATCCTATAGAACACATTTGGGATGTTTTGGAACGCTGTCTTCATGCCAGGCCTCACTGACTGACATCAATATCTCTCCTCAGTGCAGCACTTCATGAAGAATGGGCTGCCATTCCCCAAGAAACCTTCCAGCACTTGATTGAATGTATACCTGTGAGAGTGTAAGCTGTCATCAAGACTAAGGGTGGGCCAACACCATACTGAATTCCATCATTACCGATGGAGGGCACCATCTTGTAAGTCATTTTCAGCCAGGTTTCCGGATACTTTTGATCACGCAGTGTACTTTGTGAAAGACTAAGCAAAAGTTTGATCTCGAGTTAACCCGAAAACTATGATGACCATGAACAGTGATTTGACTAATTTCAGTGATGTTTCCTGTATGACTACCTTTGAGATTACAGACTTTCCCATTTAAGAACTTGTGTATTGCTCATTGAATACAGCTTTTTTCTTACTTAATTTACACATCACACAATAGTTGCCTATTAACCAGAAAATTATTTTCTTTCTTAAATTTCAAGCTAGTGTCAGTTAAAAATTTAGTTCTAGCCTATTGTATTACCACAAACACATGTTTACCATTAAAAAAGAAAAAAATAAACAAACAAACCATTGTATGCCTGTCAGGTCTGTAGCCAGATCGTAAAATTATGTTGATGTATTTCAGCATTCCATCTGGTCACATCTTCAGATGCTAAGCGCAACTACTGAAATGCTAGAACCTTTGCCCCTATCCATGCCACAGAACGTCCATGGCACTTGCACCAGAAGCTGTCAGTGCTGTCCAGCAGCAAAATGGACATGCAAACTCATTGCACCGATGTAGTGGATTAAAACTTATAGGGTGTAGATTCTGGTCAGTGTATGTAGGTTTGTGATACAAAGAACATATGCTGTCTCCAGATTTTGACGACTTGGCAAAAGAAATTGAACACCAGAAATCTGTGGTCAAGTAAAATGGTCACTCTAATAAGCAGATTTGATGTGCCTTGGGGGTTGGATTATTACCAGAATGTGGCTGTAACACAGTTGCTTACGTTCCTTATATTGGAGGCATTTCCGTCAAAGTTGAGAGGCTTTTTAAAAAGTTAAACATGAGGGCACTTTTCCATATGCCAGCTAAGCTTAGAGGTTTACCGGCTTGCTCAAGGATCACTTATAACTAAGGAAGCCAGTGTGTATAAATTCCTTGTTCCTATGGCAAAACTTTCATGAAACAGCCATCACGTGGTTCAGTATGGATGTGTAGAACATAGCTGCTAGTAAACCTTTTGGGACATAAGGTCTCGGTCCACAAAACTCTTCTGTTCCTAACATATCATCCACTACTGTGCTCTACATCTTCAGAGCTGTTGCTCCTCCATTGAGTCATGCTGACTCAACAAAAGAACAATGATCTGAAGATGTTCAACACAGTCCTGTACAAAACATTAGGAACAGAAGAGTTTTATGGACCATGGCCTTGTACCCTGAAAATTTTACCAGCAGCAATGTCATCCGGCTATGAAAGCCTAGATTCTGTATAGAGCATAGTCAACACACAAGACTTCAATAACTGGATAAATCTGCCAGAGATGAGAACCATCTAAATGAAGGGCAAAGGCTCACAGATAGTTGCTGACACATCTCAGTTTTGAAACAGTGTCCTTAGGAAGGTGAGAGGGATCGATTATCAGATAATCTCATAAAACAAGACAATGGGTTCCCATCAAGCAAGATGTTGAACCCAGTATGGTCTTGAATCCCTTCACAAAGCTTATGATGCAGTGGGCAGCAGATTTTTGTGACAACTGTCTTGTTGCGATGTCACTTCTTCTAACATTCACCAACAATGGCACTGCATGTGCTCTTAATAGAAGAGCAGCACTGATGGCAGCTGGCATACACAAGTTATGGGCATTGTCACAGTGTTTTAGCTTAATATTTGAAGATGGCAGTCAGGTGGAATGCTGAAACATCATGTCAGTTTGATTTTAGGATCTGCACACCTATCAGAACACAGTTTGCTTTATAATTGAGTTCTTCCACTAGGAAATTTTCTTCTGAAATATGCATCATTTTTTTGTTGACCACAACATTATTCAAGCACAAAATAATAACTAGTATTAGTACATGACAGTGGAATTACGAAGTAATTTCCACATTTTCACAGAGTTATTCTCTTGTGAGTATAAAAGATAAATTAATGTATAAGCAATTAAAATTAGAGGTGATACAACTTGGGCTAAGCATGCAGTCTAAGATTATAAGTTGGTCTGTTCTAATGATCATCACTTTAATCAGATGTAGAGCTAACTTCAGGCATGCCTTAAGGACATGTGTTGGACCCTTGCTATTCAGGTTGTATATTAATAATATGCAAAACAAAATATCCATTTTTTTTGCATTTTGAGGTTCCATAACATCTTCATATGTTCTAAGATTATAAGTTGGTCTGTTCTAATGATCATCACTTTAATCAGATGTAGAGCTAACTTCAGGCATGCCTTAAGGACATGTGTTGGACCCTTGCTATTCAGGTTGTATATTAATAATATGCAAAACAAAATATCCATTTTTTTTTGCATTTTGAGGTTCCATAACATCTTCATATGTTCTATCACTTTCTTGTTTATATGATCCCTTCAAAAATGGCACTAGTATTTCATGCTGCTTGTGCTGCAATCTTTCTTAACCTAAAAAAAAGGCTGGTCTTCATATAGATAACTACCTGTTCTGTCATGTTTCTGAACATGCTGGCAATAGCTTCATCTATTCGACACAAGATGAGCCCCTTGCATTCTCTGTGGTCAGTCTAGCCTCTTTTGACCTTTGTGATATGATGAAATCAGTGATTAAAATTATTCAGCAAACCTCAGTGATGAGCATTGGTGAGGTGTGCCTAGGATAATATACAAAGGAGTGGCAAATTATTGTTACGTGGCAATATAAAAGTTCTTTTTTATTGGCACACTGTCTGTGAAGATAATTCTTGTTTCTGCTTGTTTATGCATTAACTTTCTAACAAAGCCTTACATGATTTTGTTTGCTTGTTATGGTGTTACTCTTCACTGAACAATTCGAGAGTAGTTTGCAAATCACACATTTATTGCACTTTGAATTTACACTTTACAACATGTGACCTAGAATTCTGTGTTTAGCACAATAAGACAAAGAACTGAAAACTAAAGATATCACACACTGAATCAGATTTCACTGTTCACAACCAATGTTTTGATTGTTGAGATGTCTACACCAGAACTCCCCCTCCCCCCCTCTGCTTTCTTTTTTAAGCCAGAAACACTAGGGTTGCAAGGGAATCGTGTTTTACCATTTGTTCAGCTTGTGTGACCACTACTGGTGACGGTTGTGATTTTGTCTGCAGCCTCCACCAGTTCAGTGGAGTGGCCAAACCATCTTCCTCTTGTTCGCAGTCTGATAGTGTGTAAGAGGGAGAGTGATGTGTACTCTCCATGCTGGTGGACATTGACACTGTGACTGTGGGTAGCTGAACCGTATTTGACTCCTCTATGTGTGCCAGTTTGAGGCCTTCAATTGATGCTGTCTCTTTGGTGTTCTATTCTGTTTTGAAGGTGCGTGTACCTCTCGGGAGAACATTGGGGAGTTTGGTGTACAGTGTCCATGACGGAGTCTATACAACTACATCTACATTTATACTCCGCAAGCCACCCAACGGTGTGTGGCGGAGGGCACGTTATGTGCCACTGTCATTGCCTCCCTTTCCTGTTCCAGTCGCGTATGGTTCGCGGGAAGAACGACTGCCGGAAAGCCTCCGTGCGCGCTCGAATCTTCTATTTACTTCCATATTCAGGGATGCTGCAACGGCCTTATGATCACTGATTCCCTGCTCTGCACTTACACTGTCATCACTCAGTCAGGCTTGCAATGTTGTCTAAAGACTTTTATCTGCATGTTTCTTCAGTACCATGGAATGTAATTGTGTAATACTTCATCCACAAAGTACATTACGTTTTGGAGTTAAAAATAAATAAAGTATTGGAAATTTTTTTTATTATATACAGTTGAAAGCCACATTTAAATACTACTTTTCTACATAGTTGCCATTTAAATTAAGGCACTTATCGTAGCGATGGACGAGCTTGGAAATTTCTTCGTTGTAAAATTCGGCCGCCTGCGCCTTCAACCACGTGGTTACCTCTTCTTGAAGCTGTGCGTCATCATCAAAACGCTGCATAGCCAACCAGTTCTTCATTGCTGGGAATAAGTGGAAGTCGCTCGGTGCCAGGTCGGGAGTGTACAGCGGATGAGGAAACAACTCCCACTTAAAAGATTCGAGAACTTCACGAGTGGCATTTGCCGTGTGGGCCCGGGTGTTGTCGTGAATCAGCAAGACCTTTGAGCCCAACTTTCCCCTGCGATTGTTTTGTATTGCTCTTCTGAGGTTGTGCAGAATTTGGCAATACCTTTGAGAGTTTATTGTAGTGCCTCTTTCCAGGAAATCCACAAAAATCACACCTTTTCTGTCCCAAAAGACAGTCGCCATCACCTTCCTTGCCGACATTGTCTGCATGCATTTCTTGGGTTTTTGAGGGGAATTTGTGTGCCCC
Organism: Schistocerca nitens; assembly: GCF_023898315.1. Lineage (NCBI taxonomy): Eukaryota > Metazoa > Arthropoda > Insecta > Orthoptera > Acrididae > Schistocerca > Schistocerca nitens. The sequence goes on from NC_064619.1 coordinate 169,039,638, forward strand.
CACTGCATTGACTGCAATTTTGTCTTGCAGTTCACATGCTTAACCCATGTTTCGTCACCAGTAACGATGCGATCGAGTAATAAGTCGCCATCTTTCTCGTAAGCGTCCAAAAACGTTAACGCTGCAGCCATTCGCTGATTTTTGTGAATCTCTGTCAAGATTTTTGGTATCCGTCTTGCACAGAACTTGTGGTAACCAAGCTTTCGGTAATGATTTCGTGCAACAAACTTCGTGAAATTTGTGGAAAACTTTCCGTTATTATGAAATTACGGTTTTCACGGACCACGGCATCGACTTTTTCGACAAGTTCGGCAGTCACTATGCTGGGTCTTCCTCTTCGCTCTTCATCGTGAACGTTAGTTCAGCCATTTTTAAATTTTATGACTCACTGACGCACTCCACCTTCAGTGATTCTGTTGTCCCCATACACTTCACAAAGATGCCGATAGATTTCTGTCAGTGTACAGTTTTTTGCAGTCAGAAACCTTATTACAGCACGCACTTCACACTTCGCAGCATTTTCAATTAACGCTGACATTTCAAACTCAACGGAGTACAGCACGAACCTCTCACTAGCACAGCAGGATGCCGACTGAGCGGCGGAATGCCATGACACCAAGATGGCCGCGCTAGCCCTGCCCCTAACGGACACAAACGAAAACGTAATGTACTTTGTGGATAGCCCTCGTAGTTGCTGATTGAACTCTGTTGTGCGCTCTGTAGTTTGAAGATTCCATGGCTTGGTAGAGATGGGCTCGGCGTGAAGTGACAATTGTTCCTCATACACCAGTTGTGGTGCAGAGCAGTGCAGTTCATCTTTAACCAGTGTTCTTAACCCTAGTGGCACTTGTGGTAATGATTCAGTCCAATGGCTCTCACTGCACAGTAGAGCCACTTTTAAGGGTCTGTGGAATTTGCAGACCATAGCTCACTAGTTCTAATATGACTGCAGCCACATTGACGTCAGACATCGTGGAACAACTGAGACGAATTTTCCTCAGTTTGCTCAACATTTGATGGTGGTTGCATCTGCTTGTAGTTGTTGCTTGCAGCAGTGGTTGTTGGAGTCATTCATGTGACACTGCTGCATGTTCCAAATTAGTGTTGTGCTCACTTATGGGTTCACCAATACAGGATTTTGTGTGCTTGTTATGGTGTGACTATACTCTGAAGGATTCAAGAGTAGTGTGTGCATTGCACATTTTTCTCACTTCGTGAGCAGAGTTCCACACTTAGCACAACAAAACAATAAACTGAAAAAGTAAAGATATCACACAGTGAATCATATTTGTTCACAAACAATGTGTCAGCTTTTGAGGTCACTACAGCCTTTTGTCTTCCTGATTTCTATTACCAATTACTATAGCTAAAAGAACACTTCATCATACATAAATGTGTAAATACAAAACTTTTTCTATAAAACTATACACGTTGGCAATCATCAACCAACATTTCACAAAAAGTCATTAGGACTGTTTAAAATGTACCAAAATGGACCAAGATCAGTGATGTATACTGCTGTCCAAAGATGCAGTTTAACACTGACCAATACAAGCAAAGACAAATTCATGTGTAATTAACATTTGATAATTTACATAATAAATATTTATGAGAAAAAGTAAATAACTTTTCAAAACTATAAAAATACTTTTAACACATTTTTTAGTCTTTCAATTTACACTCTGAAACAACTTTTCATTGTATGCTTTTATAATTGAATACAAACATAATGATATTTTACTATCAGTATCTGTTTATTCGTAAATAAAAATGATAATTTAGTGTTGTGTAAGGAATGTCAGTGCATTGTGTAGTGACTTTATGAAATGGTTTGGGCTGTGTACTAAAAATAAAGAAATATCACTGACAGGTTCCATTTCATCTGACAGTAATTTTTATGGTGTTTCTGTAGTTGCAATTGAGCTTAGACTGCCTCCCCTTTCAAGTGAACCACTAGCCATGATGCAAGTGTAAGACAGGCCAAAGTTGCCTAGAGGACCAGCCCTAAAGTCAGCCTCCATTCTGAGGCGGGTGAGCCCCCACTGTTCACCCTGGGGCAACTCCTCAAACTGTGACTGGTGCATAGATTTTTGTTATAATTGTCATTCATATTTTGTCTGAACAAGTACTGACACATGGAAATAGCATTCTCCAGTCATAAAAAATGACAAAGCCATTTGGCAACTATCTGAAAAAAAGTTTTAATAATGCAATGCATAGAGTGAACCAGGAATGGAACCAACAACCATCCTAGAAGTTGAACAGGCTCTGGATATGAGTATCACAAATATATGCTATTTATGTTTGTGCAAGCCGTGAATTGAGCATTCCACAGAAAACGGTGTGGAATGTTGCCATACCACATGCGATGTGATTTCTTCACATGTGTTACTTTAAGGACATGCTGCCAATGCTCACTGTGAGAACTGCAGGAATGCATATCTGCTGCTGTGACAGACATTGATGGATAATAGCCTGTCTTCCAATAAGTGGCTGCTTTGTGGTTCATCCTGCTAGTGTCCTCAAGATCCACTTGCCAAACAAATTCAGTTTTCATGATATGGAGGTACATGCTATCTTGACACCACTGGAACAGGTGAGGTGTGTCAAGACCATGAAATTCTTCACGTGCTCTGATTGCCCGAGTGCACACCAAGCCGCACACTGCATGTACCAAGCATTACAGCCAATCCAGTCCATCCAGGACATGTTCCTTCACTTAACATTTCCTAGTGAAGGAGAAGATATTCTGATGGGTACTAAAGCATGTGGGGATTTGGGACAAGAAAACTGCAGGAGTAGCAGCCAAAGTTGTCTGCACACTGCCTACTGTTGCAAAATCTAAATGCCCTCCTCCATGCTGTTGGGGCACAGAATTCTGTCTCTGGGAGAAGGACTTGCTGGAAGTGAGAACTAACAAACTATGACTGGTAAAATCTGCTACCTAGTTGTGGTGTACCTCTTTCCAATGCATCATATTTTGGAGAGAGTTCTCGTGAAAATTTCTCTTCATTTTATGTGGTGATCTGCAGTATGTCATTTGTGTAGTTAATATTTGCTTGACTGCTAAACTTTTACACAAATTGTTTGGCACAAACACTGAGCTTTGTCATCAACCTACTTTCAACCAACCCGTTGCTCATTTTTAAAGTTTTTGGAATTTATTGTGGCTTTTGTTTATGTATCTTTTTCAAATTTTCTATAGTACTGCTTACTTTCTTATAAACTTTATAGTTTTCAACATTTCCTTGCTTTGGAATAACTATTCTTTGGGATAATAATATTAGTTATTAATTTCTAATTTAGTTCTATTTATTAACTTTTGGACACCAATGACAGTGTTATGTACCCCAATCCAAAGAGTAGCAGTAACAGTAGCCATGTGTCCCTTAATTTGTCTGATCTTCTGTGAAGACGGGTCATCAGAATGTTAAAAATATTCCTTTTCCTGATGTATGATGCCATCCTCAAGGTATCCTCTACTGTAGTTTATTAAGCATTACTATAAAGCTTTTCTAGAGGTCAAAGAAACTTTTCAAATTGGACAGTTTTCCTTTGAACATTTTTCAGTATCTGAGTCATTCCAACTTCAGGTGGATTAATAAGCATCTGCAAAAATCTGGGGGAGGGACCAGGTAAAATTCTAAAATTGCCATATTTTATATAAAGCAGTTGGTTCCATAAAACATTAAACATCACATAAAGCAGTTGGTCATTGCAAGATGTCATATAATACCACAGGCGACAAAATGTCTTCAGTTGGCTGAATGAGAGGTGTGGTGGATTCACAGGAAATCACTTCCAGAAGTATATTAGAATGGTATAATGAATAAAAACACCCCCCCCCCTCTCTTAAACTTCATATAATCATCTCTGTTGTTCATTACTTCTCACACTGTCTGTTCCTACATCTTTCGATTTTCCTGTATTAAGTTATTTTGTTTTATTGAAGTTGTCTATGTATTCCATATAGACTGTAGTTTCAATTGTTAAGGCTTTCTTTTAACTGGTACTTGTATTACTGTCCATGTTTAACACCTCTTGTAGTTGTCTCATCAAATATTGTTTATATTTTACTTGGTTCTTTTATTTAATGCAAACTGTTACGTAGCCACAGTTTAGAATATAATGTTAATGTTAAAGTTCGGTACCACCACACTCTCAAAGATTGCATTTACTGTCTGTTCCCTCAAATGCCTGCATTTTCCTGCATTTATTTATTTCTGCTTATCTTACTGATATTGCTTAAGTTCCTTATGTATTCTGTAGTTACACTGATAATTGTTTCTTCTTTTAATTGGTTTGTGTATCACTCTCAGCGTTTTATGCCTCCTCAGTGTTTTATACATCCTGCTGTAGCCTTGTCAATTACTGATTTTATTTTATTTGTTTTGTTTATCAACAGAAACTGTTATGTAGGCATATTGTTCCTATTTTGTGTTAAAGTTTTTCCTGTCTACTCCATTTTTACACTACTGGCCATTAAAATTGCTACACCATGAAGATGACGTGCTACAGACGCGAAATTTAACCAACAGGAAGAAGATGCTGTGATATGCAAATGATTAGCTTTTCAGAGCATTCACACAAGGTTGGCACTGGTGGCGACACTTACAATGTGCTGACATGAGGAAAGTTTCCAACCGATTTCTCATACACAAACAGCAGTTGACCGGCGTTGCCTAGTGAAACGTTGTTGTGATGCCTCGTGCAAGGAGGAGAAATGCGTACCGTCACATTTCAGACTTTGGTAAAGGTCGGATTGTAGCCTATCGCGATTGCGGTTTATCGTATCGTGACATTGCTGCTCGCGTTGGTCAAGATCCAATGACTGTTATCAGAACATGGAATCGGTGGGTTCAGGAGGGTAATATGGAACGCCGTGCTGGATCCCAATGGCCTCGTATCACTAGCAGCCGAGATGACAGGCATCTTATCTGCATGGCTGTAATGGATCGTGCAGCCACGTCTCGATCCCTGAGTCAACAGATGGGGACGTTTGCAAGACAACAACCATCTGCACGAACAGTTCGACGATGTTTGCAGCAGCGTGGACTATCCACTCGGAGACCATGGCTGTGGTTACCCTTGATGCTGCATCACAGGCAGGAGTGCCTGCGATGGTGTACTCAATGACGAATCTGGGTGCACGAATGGCAAAATGTCATTTTTTCGGATGAATCCAGGTTCTGCTTACGGCATCATGATGGTCGCATCCGTGTTTGGCGACATCGCGGTGAACACACATTGGAAGCGTGTATTCATCATCGCCATACTGGCTTATCACCTGGCGTGATGATATGGGGTGCCATTGGTTACACGTCTCGGTCACCTCTTGTTCGCGTTGACAGCACTTTGAACAGTGGATGTTACATTTCAGATGTGGCTCTACCCTTCATTCGATCCCTTGCGAAACCCTACATTTCAGCAGGATAATGCACACCCACATGTTGCAGGTCCTGTATGGGCCTTTCTGGATACAGAAAAAGTTCGACTGCTGCCCTGGCCAGCACATTCTCCAGATCTCTCACCAATTGAAAACGTCTGGTCAATGGTAGCCGAACAACTGACTCGTCACAATACGCCAGTCACTACTCTTGATGAACTCTGGTATCGTGTTGAAGCTGCATGGGCATCTGTACCTGTACATGCCATCCAAGCTCAGTTTGACTCAATGCCCAGGCGTATCAATGCTGTTATTACGGCCAGAGGTGGTTGTTCTGGGTACTGGTTTCTCAGGATCTATGCACCCAAATTGCGAGAAAATGTAATCACATGTCAGTTGTAGTTTAATATATTTGTCCAATGAATACCAGTTTATCACCTGCATTTCTTCTTGGTAGCAATTTTAATGGGCAGTAGTCTATTTATTTACTTCAATTTTTTTCTTCTTGACTGCAGTACCACCACACTGTCAAAGATATAACTCACTATATGTTTCTGCTTCCGTCTAAACGTATTACTTATCTTCCAATGTTGTCTGCAAATATTGTAACTTCTTTGGTAACAATACTCAGTAAATGTCTAAAGATGGTCGTGTAAGCCAAAAACCAGTTACACGATAAAAGTAATATTGTAGAACAAAAGCAAACTGGTGCTTTTCATTTATTATAATGTTGTTCTACCAAGTACCAACGGAAGATTCTGTTAACATAATAAAAACTTTGCACACCAGACTTCACTGGGGTAGATGGTTGCAAGTGCCGCTCTTGCCTCCCCCCACCCCCCCTCCCCACTTTGCAGACAACTATAGATGGATTTAAAATGAATAAGCTAAGTTTTTGTAGATTGTCACTTTCACTGATAAACAACACATCAGAATTTTCTCTGGTCCCACTTTTGACACTTATACTCCCCATTACAAAATCTGTATAGTTGTAGTATCATATACAGATTTGGCTTAACTGATTCATTGGGTTCAAAGCACTGTGTATTGACAGTGTACAACACACAAAGATAGGTGATACACATAAAGATAGAGACTCTCACCAATTTTATAAAGCTTGGCTCATGGCTCACGCGTACACTAGATGCCAGGCCTGTGACGGCCTTGTACAGGATGGCGGCAATGCAGGAGAAGAGTTTGTGTGTGTTAGAATTTGTGAAGAGTTTGTTGCTTATGAGTGTTCAGTGTGCTTTTGTATGCTGCACCTGGCCACCAGAACATTTCGCGTTGGCTTCGCCAGTTTGGTGATACTGGCTGTCCACATAAAGGTAAAAGCACAGGGCACCCAAGTGTCTCAGAGAAAACAGTGGAGTGTGTGAGAAAGATCTTTGTGTGCAGTTCACAAAAATGAACTGTTTGTGCAAGCCGTGAATTGAGCATTCCACAGAAAACAGCAGGAATGTTGCCATACCACATGCAATGTGATTTCTTCACATGTGTTTACTTTGAGGACAAAATTTATGTACTCCCCCACTACCAATGCTCACTGTGAGAACTGCAGGAATGCATCACTGCTGCTGATGGATAATAGCCTGTCTCCCAACAAGTGTTAACACACACACTCACTCACATGCACCCACCTGTCTCCCTGCACATTGATGAAAACATTCTAGTGAATGTAACGGTAGAGCTGGATAACCATCTGGAAGTGCACCAGACAAACAAGGGCACACACACACACACACACACACACACACACACACACACACACACACACACAGTGAACATTGTAGTATGCATCAGAGACTTGGCAACTGTATATATCTTTTCATGTATCACCCATCTTTGCACATTGTATACTTGTAGACAAACAGTACTTTGAAACCCAATGAATCATTTAGGCTAATTCTGTACTTATACGAATTACCAACTAAAGACGCTGGATAAATGTTACTAACTTGGAAAACAACAATAGCTAAGGACAGATTGCTGCTCACCACGTAAAGAAGGTGCTGAGTTGCAGACAGGTACAATGAAAAAGAATACTAGGAATATTTCTACTTTCAAAACTCTCCTTCAGAAGTAGAAAACTCATACACATTCACACAACAACTCACACACACATGGCCAGTGTCCCTGGGTACTAAGGCTCAGGCCTTTGTATATAATTGTTATTCAAACCTGGATTTTTTGTTATTTTGGCTTGGATTATTCATCATTCTGTATTAACAGTTTTGATAGTTTTTTGTGTGATGGTCTCGATCAATAGAAAATGTAAATTTACTTAAGTCTTCCTAGCATTTGCAAAAATGTCCTTAGGTGTTATGCAGTATTCCAGAACAAGAAAATGAAATGTTAATCTTTCATAAAACATGCTTAATTTATGGCAGAAGACAAAGTGATCTTAATGCAATTATGGGCATAACTTAATTTTTGTTTTTAGTCAGAGAAATACTGTGCCTGTCCTGTCGTATAAAACTGTTGAACTATGAGCACAACAATATTCATTAACAAAATAAATTTTAACAGTCAAAAATGATTACATAGTTACCTTATATACAACAGTTAACATGCAGACCATGGTAGTATTGTTATTACATTTCAAACTAAGGAACTATAGGTGTTGGATTAGAAAGGAAGGGGCTAATAACAGAACAGGGAGTGGGTGTACATAAGTGGAGTACAGTGGGAGACAAAACTGAGCTGCATGGGCAGCTGTACCTGTACACGCCATCCAAGCTCTGTTTGACTCAGTGCCCAGGCGTATCAAGGCTGTTATTATGGCTAGAGGTGGTTGTTCTGGGTACTGATTTCTGATTTCTCAGGATCTATGCACCCAAATTGCGTGAAAATGTAATCACATGTCAGTTCTAGTATAATATATATTTGTCCAATGAATACCAGTTTATCATCTGCATTTCTTCTTGGTGTAGCAATTTTAATGGCCAGTAGTGTAATTTACTTTTGTAATTTACTTTTATGCTTGATATAGCTTTATGCCTGCTTTTTTTTTTGCAGCGACTGGTGGAGTACAGTGGGAGACAAAACTGATTACTCATAATAATAGAAAATATTATATTTACAATAGAAACTTAAAATATTAATGACTTTAACAATACTCACATATTACTTCTTAATTGATGAAATAATTACTGGACTTTTAGCTTTGCTAACATTTATGTTAACAGCATTATTTACTTTTGAGTGGCAAGTATGCCTTCATCACAAGTTAGGCATGATTTAGTAAATACAGTAGCGTTTACATGGCTGTCAACTAGTTCTTGTGTACCTAACAAGATATATTTGCAATTAATGATGATATTTCAACAAGTAGTTAACATAAATGAATTAAAAAATAACATGAATTGCATATATCTAAACAAAAGAGAATGGATCAGGTGATTTACTATATGTGGTATCAGTCACTTCAATATAGTGTCTCTTGGTCTGCCACATTGCATGGTGTCAACTGTGAAAAGTAAGGAATCATGTGTATATGGGGCGTGGATGGTAGAGAGGTGATGAAGAAAGTGGCTCACATCCAAGATATAGGAAGTTAAGCTGCAGGAAATGGTTTTGTGGAGGTAATGGTTAATGAGAGCAGCAATTCTTTCTAAGGGACACATTAACAAAGTACAATGGGGCAGCTATGCTGGTTAAAAAGACATTATGTATGATGGTGGTGGCTGAAGTGAGGAGGGAGATGAATTGGGTGGGGTAGATTCCGGGAAGAGCCTAGAGATTTGCGTAGAAAGTGGAAGTTGTGTTGGCTTCTGATATGGTATCACTGTGGCCAGGCTTATAGGCTGTAGTCAAGACAGATGGCAGAGGTTTTGTCAGTAGCCACTGTGATTCATTGTGGAGCATTTATTTGCAGGAAGGATGGTTTAATAAATGACTGTTTCAAGAATGTGGATGGTAATGGTTTTCTCTGCTGACAGATGTGGGATATTACGAAGGAACCTAGGAAGGGAATGTAAGGCCAGGTTGGTGGTAAGGAATTCCTGAAAGGCAACAGGGAGTGGTTGGGTGGAAGGCAGTCATTGGTGGGTGTAGGTATGAACTGGAAGAAGCAATGTTCCATGCTAGATCTTCATCCAACATACTTAAAAATTTGTTTGGAGCTGAACATGAAGCCTTTGGAAAGGACAAACTTTTCTGTGATTAAGTCTCTTGGTGAATCAGTTAACAAAGTGAGGGGTGTGATGATATTTTGTTCTCTTCCAGTTGTTGAGAACAAATTCATAGTACTTAGGACAAGCAATCATATAGTAACTCATTCATATCATTTATGTTTCAGGTGGATGAGCAAATGTTGAACATTCAGAATAAGAATAGCAGCTATTTTGCTGAGTGGATCCCAAACAATGTTAAAACTGCAGTTTGTGATATACCACCTCGTGGGCTAAAAATGTCTGCCACATTTATTGGAAATTCTACTGCCATTCAGGAACTTTTCAAACGTGTGGGAGAGCAGTTTTCAACTATGTTCAAACGGAAGGCTTTCCTCCACTGGTACACAGGTGAAGGAATGGATGAGATGGAGTTTACAGAGGCTGAATCAAATATGAATGACCTCATCAGTGAGTATCAGCAGTACCAAGAGGCAACAGTAGAGGAGGATGCAGAATTTGATGAAGATGATGAGGCAGAAGCAGATGCAGGATTGGTTGAAGATGAGTGATTTCCATTGTCGCATGGCCTATGTAATTTTGCTACAAACCTAAAATATCATATATTCATATAAATCTCCTTTTGATATGTATATATGAGTTTTGATTAAATAAATATACCAAAAAATTATAAATTAATTCATTATTATTTTATTTTTACTTTTTGCCTGATGATCCATTTTAACCTGTAATATGAGGGGATGACAAATTACTCCTACATGACAAAAATGTTTGTTTTGTAAGTCAGAAAATTGCAAGTGGAGAATCTGATATATCAAGTTTGGGTTTGGTTGGAGCTGTCAACATGGCAAAAATAGAACAAGAAGTTGCATTCTTCTAGTTCAGATTCAGATTCTTTATTGGTCATTCAGCATTATTACATGCAATATACTTTGTCAATTCACTTACCCTATTAATTTTACAAAATAAATTTTTACATATTTAAGTTAATATTGGGCATTTCTAAAAATTCTTCTAATGAATAGAATGGATTAGTTAACAAGAAGTTACGTACATTTTCTTTGAATAATTTGTCAGGCTTAATGGACGCATTTTTAGACAATTTGTTATATATTTTAATTGCCATATACTTATGACTTGTTAGTTTTAGTTAATCTATTTTGTGGCAACAGCAGAGTAGTACAGGTTCTTGTATAGTAGTCATGCCTTTGATTTGTTACACTTAAATTAGGTAGTTCAGCAAGTATGTAGTTAATGTGTCAAGAATATATAAATTAATAACTTAAAATTCTATATTTAATGAACAATGGTTTACAATGTATTCTATTATCTACCTTAGCCATTACTCTGATTGCTTTCTTCTGGATCACCATAATTTCATTTATTTTTCTGCTGTTTCCCCAGAGTATTAACCCAAACCTTAAAACAGATTGAAAAAAAAGCAAAGTATGCTGTCCTTACGTACTCAAGTGACACACAACACATCAGTCTCTTCAACAAATATATAACTCTTGAAAACCTAACCACTATGTGATCAACATGAGAGTTCCATGTTAGACTGTTGTCAAGTATGATACCTAAAAACTTTGCCTTTGTTTTTCTATTTTTGTAGTCTTTAATAGACTGAACCACATATTCTGGGTCTTTTCCTCATTTAATAGTAGGCCATTTGCGTTAAACCATGATGTTGCATTTTCTTTTGCCAATTTCATATCACTTACAAGGTTATCGAGTACATGGTTTACAGATATAAAAGTTGTATCATCTGCATACATATATGTCTTTACATCTATATTTCCTGGTAAGTCACTTACGTGTACAAGGAAAAGAAGTGGTCCAAATTTAGATCCCTGTGGCACTCCATGTTGAACCTCGAGTGTGTTTGACAGATGACTTCTTGAACTCACCACCTAGTAGAGGTTCTTCTAGTAGTGATGGGACAACTGACTGGTTTTAATAGCTGACTGGCCAGTCCATGAAACTGATCTCTGTGGCCATATTGGCTATAGTTAGTTTCATGTTCAGTGAGTCATTTGGTCATTTACACAATTAATTGTAATGATGTGGAATGTCATTTTACATTCACATTACACATGTAAATATGACTACATGCTGATAATCTACAGCTGTTTTTTTATTTATTATTTTTTGCAAGGTGTAGCGTTGTTGCTCTTGGGGGGCAAAAAGAAAAAGAATTGTTATTTTATATTTTTCTTTCGAAAAAATGTGGAAAAAGTGGATATTTTGGTGGACCACTTGGCAACAGAATCAGGGATTGATTACACTATTATAATAACATACGTTGAGCATTAAATACCTGAATAAGAGAAACATTAACATTTCTGTGCATTTTTATATTCGCGATGTAGTCATACTCGGAACAACACTAAGGGACCAAAAGATTTATGGACTTTAAAAGAAATGCAACACTACACAATTAAAAAAAAAAAAAATTGGCTCAGAAGTAGTAGGAAAACGATAATGTTCCTTCTGCCTCATGCTGCGTTCGGCCCATCAGCGTGATCATAATTTCTGGTGATGAACTAACACAAAATAATTATCAATTGAGTGAATGAGGAGATGGAAATCATCAAGGTTAATTTACTAAAATAAGCACACTTATCTGCAACACACTTTTTTTTAACGCTACATACCTTTTCATATTAAATTACAATAGATGACCATTGTGGTTAAATACTTTATACGTAACAGTCAAAATGTCCTCTTGATGCTGTCTGTTCGTAATCAGTTACAAGAAACTACATGTTTTCTGATTGAAAAAAAAAATAACAATTAGCATATTCACTCAATATTTTCACATAAAATATAAAATGCAGTTGCGGAACGCAGCAAGTCTGCGTCCGCCTTTCATAGAATACAAACAGTAAAAGGTGAGGCACCAAAAGCCTCATTTGTCTTGAAACAACAGAATTCTTTTTTATCCCATTAATCGATACATATACATAGAGATTTACGGGCACCGCGCAAGAACGGCAAAGATAAAGAATAATAGACTCTGTCGCTGCTATGCGATGGTTCATTTCTTTTACTTTACAATTGTTCGATAACTTAAGGCCATCAGGCGTTTACTATTGAGCGTATATTGTTTGTGAGGTGAAAATTACTAATATTACAATTGAATATTTGTCACCGGCCATTAAATTCCTTTGAATTTCTTCATTGTAGTCTCAGAATATGAAGTATATTTTTAGATACGATATATTACATTGAATTTATCTTGGGGTTCACTTTTCATCCAGTCATCCGAATTCTTCTGTTACTGTGCCATTGAGTGTTTTGACACTTTGTTCCAAAAACAAACTTAAAACACCTCTTCATTAAAATGGATGGAAAGGTAAACTAAAATCTATTTATTGCCCTCAATAAAATTCAAATATTGGAATGACAGTAGCAGTGCTGACAGACGATAATAAAATGTAGCTAAAAATAATAATGCCAAAACGATCAAATGTTTCCACTCAGAACAGAATGCACCGAAGATCCGGGGATGCGAACTTGGTTGCAGACTTGTTTACATTGATGGCTAGAGATAGATTTAACTGTGAAACTGAAGTACCAATGCGTAAATGTGTATAATTCCTCATGGCCATGAATACTACAGGTGCTACTTTTCAGAGGCTGTCAGATGTAAATACGTTTGTGTGCATGGGCATAGCCAGTAATGTAATTTTCTGCACAATATATTGACCTTTCACTCAGATAAGTGGTTGAATACCAGTAACTGTTTAAGTGCTGGATTTAAATGGTTTTTAATTAATGATCATCACATTTGTTCAATAAAACAATGTAATCAGTCACCAGTATTTGCCAATGTGCCTTTCTTCTTCATAACACGGGAGAGAACTTTCATGGCCAACTTTGTACCCCCTATGATACATCACCTTAATTATGCAATTTTCCTTTGTTAAAAATATGGTTTTCATTATTATTTTGAATGATTACAACATTCAAATACAATTTCAGTCATGCTCATAAAATGTGTAATTTCAAGACTTAGTCACACGATCGAAAATGCTCTGTTATTTGCTGAAGCTCTTGTGATGTCATACACTAGCAGTAAGACAAAGCTATACATGTGTTACAAGAATTTTAGCTGAAGTTACTAGCTTTTTTTTTCTGTATGTTATCTGCAAAGTTTAATTATTTAGTGATGCAGCGAATTTGGAACTTTATTATTTGCTCAGACCGTGCTGAAAAGATTTTCCAGGGCATTTTTTGAAAGCCTGCACAATAAAAAGATCAACACGAAACCGAAAAAAAGTTTTCATTTTCTTAGCAAATCATTATACACTCCTGGAAATTGAAATAAGAACACCGTGAATTCATTGTCCCAGGAAGGGGAAATTTTATTGACACATTCCTGGGGTCAGATACATCACATGATCACACTGACAGAACCACAGGCACATAGACACAGGCAACAGAGCATGCACAATGTCGGCACTAGTACAGTGTATATCCACCTTTCGCAGCAATGCAGGCTGCTATTCTCCCATGGAGACGATCGTAGAGATGCTGGATGTAGTCCTGTGGAACGGCTTGCCATGCCATTTCCACCTGGCGCCTCAGTTGGACCAGCGTTCGTGCTGGACGTGCAGACCGCGTGAGACGACGCTTCATCCAGTCCCAAACATGCTCAATGGGGGACAGATCCGGAGATCTTGCTGGCCAGGGTAGTTGACTTACACCTTCTAGAGCACGTTGGGTGGCACGGGATACATGCGGACGCGCATTGTCCTGTTGGAACGGCAAGTTCCCTTGCCGGTCTAGGAATGGTAGAACGATGGGTTCGATGACGGTTTGGATGTACCGTGCACTATTCATTGTCCCCTCGACGATCACCAGTGGTGTACGGCCAGTGTAGGAGATCGCTCCCCACACCATGATGCCGGGTGTTGGCCCTGTGTGCCTCGGTCGTATGCAGTCCTGATTGTGGCGCTCACCTGCACGGCGCCAAACACGCATACGACCATCATTGGCACCAAGGCAGAAGCGACTCTCATCGCTGAAGACGACACGTCTCCATTCGTCCCTCCATTCACGCCTGTCGCGACACCACTGGAGGCGGGCTGCACGATGTTGGGGCGTGAGCGGAAGACGGCCTAACGGTGTGCGGGACCGTAGCCCAGCTTCATGGAGACGGTTGCGAATGGTCCTCGCCGATACCCCAGGAGCAACAGTGTCCCTAATTTGCTGGGAAGTGGCGGTGCGGTCCCCTACGGCACTGCGTAGGATCCTACGGTCTTGGCGTGCATCCGAGCGTCGCTGCGGTCCGGTCCCAGGTCGACGGGCACGTGCACCTTCCGCCGACCACTGGCGACAACATCGTTGTACTGTGGAGACCTCACGCCCCACGTGTTGAGCAATTCGGCGGTACGTCCACCCGGCCTCCCGCATGCCCACTATACGCCCTCGCTCAAAGTCCGTCAACTGCACATACGGTTCACGTCCACGCTGTCGCGGCATGCTACCAGTGTTAAAGACTGCGATGGAGCTCCGTATGCCACGGCAAACTGGCTGACACTGACGGCGGCGGTGCACAAATGCTGCGCAGCTAGCGCCATTCGACGGCCAACACCGCGGTTCCTGGTGTGACCGCTGTGCCGTGCGTGTGATCATTGCTTGTACAGCCCTCTCGCAGTGTCCGGAGCAAGTATGGTGGGTTTGACACACCGGTGTCAATGTGTTCTTTTTTCCATTTCCAGGAGTGTATTTTTTATGAGGCAGAACATACGTTTTAGAGGGCATCGAGATGATGGCTCTGTTTTCTCAAAAGATCTCAGAATACCAGCTTTTTTATTAATTTTCTCGTGTCCATATTCGGCAGTTTACAAACAATATAAGAACTTCTACATTGGTGGAAATTACTGTAAGGGCTGGTTTTTAAAAAACCTATCAGTTGTAGTGTTCTGGTGGTGGAAAGATTTGCCGCTGGAGTATCTTCCAACGTTGCCCAATCGTTTGGTTAATATCAGCTTTAAAGGTAACTTTAAAGAACTGATGAAATTTCATGGCGAAGAACGTGGAGATACTGAATTACGGTGTATACGATGTGTATACGCGGACAAGGAAAAAAATTCCTGGATTTCCCGGTTAAAAATACACTTTCTCCCGGTTGAAAACACACTTTTTCCGTCTTAAGTGACAGTATATTTTCCCTCGCAACTGCAAAACTTATCAATCCATGTCTAACATGGGCGTAGAATTTCCCGGCACTTTAGACATGTACGCTGAGTATTTTCGTATTACGAAAGTATACATTGGAATTCCACCAAACACCGCATGTTACTTTCCGAATCATTGAAATCGAAATTGCGATGCGCTTTTTTAAGCCAGTCATAGCTCCTGTCACGTTATCTCGTCAGCCGATGACAGCGAATATTCAGAGCATAGGATGCGTGATGTAGTCGGCCAACAGCAACATCATTGTTAAGTAGCGGTAACACACAAATTTATATACACAGTGTTGCTACAATAAAAGCAAAGCTTTCACGTATAATATTGGTCTCTAAGGTTAATAAGCTGCAAGAGAAGCTAATATTTCGCATATAATGTTTCTGCGCGAGTTCCACTTTAAGATATATCACACAAATGTGACAGTAGAATTTTTAATAATGACATAAATGTCTCATCTTCATGGTTCTGAATTCTTCTAAATGGCTCGCCATGAAAGAGTTGATTTTTAAATGAGAGTCAAACGCTCTGTGATTTAAAAAATTCATGATACATTCTCGGGCACAGTTCAACTTACATAAAAGGATATTTACTTTGAAAGTAACGCTTTTCAAACCAGCATTCGCAACATTTTTCCGCGACATGTTAGAAATAGGTTCGTTTCAGCAGTTGCCAGAGAGCGCCAGGTAACAGGCTTGCGCAGCTACCATGACGTAGGAAGCCCGTATATTCATACATACATGTAAAACATTAAAAGATCTTACATCATGTCGTAAAAGCAGCAAGACATCACAGGATACTCCATGAACATCAGAATTTCGTGAACCATACTAAAATGTCCAAATTTAAACTGCAACTTAAAGTGCACATTCATGTGCCCAAATTCGACCTGATATTAAGCTTTACAGTGTGATTTTCGGGGCGTAAATTTTCTTGGAGCACCAGTACTGTATTATATGATGTTTGGTTCTTTATTATGGCATAATGCCATACGTGCTAGAAGATGAAAACGTGCACTTGAAATGCAGTGGAATTAAACATTTCGTTTCAAATACATTGACTGCCTCTGCGGAAAAAGTTAGTAAAAGCCAAATTTCTTTAGCAAACAGACAAAAATAACTTCATTGTTCTGCAAGGCGATTAATGCTTGACTGTCAGAAAGGTGGAAATATAATAAAACCTGAAACAAATAACGTATTTTAGCCTTCCGTAATTACATGAATGTATTTTAATTCACTTGATAACTCCCGGCCACAGATATCCGTTTTGTTTTAATTTGACGTGAGAGTAAACGAAGGGGGAACAGCAAAATCACCAAACGTAAACACAGGTCACGTGGAGACTACCCACTATAAATGAGGCTGCTCTGCGCATCCGCCCCGGATCTACGATATTTGCAAACCGGGTCAATGCTAAAAAAAATCGAATTTTCAAAAATATGTGCATCTTGTAGCGCACATCTTTCTGAAAAGTCTGAAACATAAAACATATGTTTTCGAGAAAATGCAAGGCATGTTATTTGGTCTTAAGTGTGCCAAAGTGCAGTTCCACGCTGTAGTGCTACACCGATGAAAATTAATATTACGACGATGTCAAACCTTATTTTCATGATTTAAAGAAGTATTCATGATATTAAAAATTTAATTATAAATTTATTATTTTCATTTTTGTGCTCAGTGTATCAAAGACTTTCTAGTGCAGGGAATAAATTAGCATTGTTTGTACTACGAAACTATATATGATTAAGGGTTAAGCATGTAATAATTCGATGTAAGACATTTTGTTGAGTCTGAATTTTGTTCTCGTACTGGTCGGTAGAGAAGGAAAAGTTCCTTAATCGATGTGAAGGTATAAAGGCTGTAAAAAGGAGAGAGAGAGAGAGAGAGAAGGTAAATACAAGTTATTCAAAACAAATATCTGTAAAGTGTAACGTCTTGTGATTTCCTATAACTAAAAATTGCAAGGTCCAATCTGAGCCTGTCCTGAATAACAGCGAAGAACATTTATGTTGTCATATATTTTCTTCGTTTGATCACGGTTGTGATTCGCATGTTTCTTTTTGTTACGCGACATGTTATGAATATTTTCATTATACGCCCAAACGTGCACACAGCTTTAATCGAACCTGCGTCTTTCGGAAACGATAACTTTTAATCAGTACAATTACGCGAATACCGTCTAAATCGCAACCGTGATCGCAAAAGTGTTTCCTGGACCAAATAATTCTTATAAAATGTGTATTCTCCAAAGCGAGCAGCATTGCACTATCGCTGACTCGCAACAATCGAAAGAGTGAAAACAGTTTAAATAAAATTGCCACCTTTTAATAATTATTATTATCCCATTAAATAAATAAATAGAAATTCAGTGCCTATCCAATCAATAAACAGAGACGGCAGTTCAGTGGCAACCTATTGACAGGACTAGCTTATATGTGTGTGCTAATGTGTGTTTTTTCTATTTGTTTCATGCTGTAATGAGCGGAAATCTACGACGACCCTAAGCACGATATTTTTGCTGTATCATTCCATTCCAGTGGCAGCAGAACGAACACTGCATAAGGTAGGCACATCTTCTTCAACCTGGTGCTGTATCTTACTTAAAAACGAAACAAAAAACAAATTACATTTTGTGTGTGTGTGTGTGTCCTCTTAAGGAAGCTATAAGAATCAATTATATTTAAATAACTGCGAGAAGGATCAGTAAAATACAGATCAAGTGTCTTCGGTAGAGGTTAACTTAACGAGATTGGAACTGAATTTTAATCAAACGAAAGTGAACATTTATAGTACTGATTCCAATCTGGTGCACTGTAGTAATTATTTTATGTTTTGTGTGACGGAATAATTGATGTGTTGCGTGTGACGTTTTCCCGATTAGACTTGCACCCAAACATTTGCAAACATGGTGAAAACAGTGCGACGTGTAAGAAAAGCTAAACAGCAGGAAGTAACTGTAGAACATACAGAGGAGGAAGGAATAACTAAAGTGTGCGTCATATATCTTGGCGGCCGAGTTTAGGTTCGTTCTGCGCATCTGACGTCAGAAAACACAGTCAGCCAATGAACAGAGAACGACGTTGCCAGATCTCGACTGCAGTGCAGAGCATGGACGAGTCTCTTCAGTTTTAGAAACGTTCAGTCATAAATACAGTAACAGAACAAAAGCAATGTCTTGATAGCAGACTTTCTTTTATAGAAAGTTTGGAAAAAGCATTCTTTATACCAATTGCTTCATATTCTATTAATTAATTAAACCAAACAAGCAATAAGACTCCTGATTCAGGCGATAGCAAGGAAAGGTGTTCATTTGAATCTCACGAACTGCTTTTTCGCAATAAAGAACAGCGGTAATTGTTTATTTCCTATTGTACTTCGACGAAGCGTGAGTAATTCATAGTCATACCAACAGTGTTTATAAGTAGTTGCGTGAGGTGTTAGAGTCCTTATGGAGTTATCCTATTCGATGAGCCGATGTAGCGGAACAGTTAAGGTGATGGGCTGCCAAGTGAAAGGTTACGAGTTCAAACCTTGTGTAGTGCTTAATATTTTCTTTATTTAAAAACAATATTGGAGTGCCTTACTTCACGTTTTATTCGTTTGAATGAAATTTCTAGTGCTTTGCCTCTTCATTAACTTTTTCGCTGCTGCAGACACGTGCTCCCCGCATTCCGCGCTGTGCGCGATTTTGTCATCACTGCACTTCTCGCCTGTGCAGACACATGGTGTTCCCACTGCTTTGACACACTTATCATTCGATTTCACAAAAACTATTTGGCCAAAAAATTTGATTTTTACTCGTCTTCTTGACTGATACCTTCCCCCCATAAATGACTTAATTTTGTTTTGATGTGTAGCATTAAATGTAGTAAACCATTGCACGAAATTTTGAAGAGTTTGCAGAGGTAAAAGTCCATAGCGTATACTTTCCGTATGGTCGATTTTAGTTGCCACAATGTTGAGAATGAAATGTGGACAAGATACCTAAATTTCATATAATATTTACTGTATAACAATATCTCATTTAATTTAAGTACCACATAGGTGTCGTATGTAATATTGAGAAATATTGCGTCTTTCGCGACTGTAATAAAAGTTTTATTTACACAGGGCGCGTTTGGCTTTATTTTAAAGTGAAAGGTGAAAAGGTATGGCACATACACAATGGTATTCATGTTCTATTTCTTGTTTTTTTTGTTCCACAGTCGCAGTTTTACCAATGGTATTGAAATATATCCCTCTTCTGCAACTGTAATAAGCTACTTATTTAGACCAGATGCGTTTCTCTCTTTTGAAGCATCATAAGAGGACTGTATTTTGTGTCCTCCATTGCCAAGTCACCTTTCGTAGTTTTGTGCTGCGGTAGCACAATATTCAACGTTTGTGTTGGCTCTTCAGTGTTTTAGCAAATAAATGCTGTTTGTGTGTGCCACACACAAAATTATATTTGACATAGCTCTGAGCACTTCACTGACAGACGGTATATTCAACTCCTAATGTTTTTGTAAGTCCACAGTTTTGTTTAATGTATTTTGTCTACTTCCTTTTGATTGATTGAAGTGCTTTAAAATAAAGCCAAACGTGCCCAGTGTAAGTAAAACTTTTGTTACAGTCGCGAAAGATGGAATATTTCTGAATATTACATACGACACTTATGTGGTACTTAAATTAAATGAAATATATAGGTATCTTGTCCACATTTCATTCTCAACATTGTGGCAACTAAAATTGACCATCCGGAAAGTATACTCTATGGACTTTACCTCTGCAAACTCTTCAAAATTTCGTGCAATGGTTTACTATATTTAATGCTGCATAATAACTGCGTTGAACATCGAAACAAAATTAAGTCATTTATGGGGGGAAGGTATCAGTCAAGAAGATAGGTAAAAATCTAATTTTTGAGCCAAATAGTTTTTGTGGAATCGAATGATAAAGAGTGTCAAAGCAGTCGGAACACAATGTGTCTGCACAGGCGAGCAGTGCAGTGACAAAATCGCGCACAGCGCGGAATGCAGGGAGCACGTCTTTGTAGCAGCGAAAGGGTTAATGCGGCCGTGGTGGCTTTACTTCATGAACTGCGCGCTCCCCCCTAAACGTAAACTTGCGAACTATGCTATACTATGGCGCTGCTTCTCTTGGCGCGTGCGTCGTGTGCAACTGGCAACGCAGCAATCTCCCGCGTCTAGGCGGGCATGCGCGAGCCGCCAAGATAAAAGAATTGAACTATAGTGATGTAGAAATTGATAATATTTTTTCAGATCAGACAGAGGATATAGAACAGGACACTAATATTAAAGTCAGTGATCCATCTGCTGTAGAACACTCAGGCAGAATAGAGACGTTAGTTCAAGTGCATACTGAAGCAGAACCACAAGAAACACCAGTTACAGTCGATTTACCACCGGTAGAGCCAACACAAACAGTAATGGGTCCATTTTCTCTCTTAATGATGAAAATGGAACAAATGTTTAAAATACAGGAACAATCACAGATACAGCGTGAACAAGACACTGCTAAACAGCTTGCAACTGAGATTAATAATAATTTAGATAAACGTATTAGCAGAGTAGATGAACGGATTAGGACCTTGGATGAACGCATCAGTCAATTAGACGAGCGTACGCAGTTAAGCTTTTCACAGTTCTCAAAAGAGATAGATCAAAAGCTTGAAAACTGGTTAAAAGAACACGATCGCCAGCTGCGACAGCAAATAGATGCCCAGTTGTCTGCTATACAGAACAACATTTCAAGTATGCAACAAACATACCATGACTTACCACAGAATGTAAAGCAAGTAACCCAGGATGTGGACAAATTGCAACAAACACACACTTCTTTGGAAGCAGAAATACGCAACATAAGTACACGTATAGAAAACCTTACGGTTGATAATCAAAACGTAATAGAACAAAAATGCAAAGAACAAGAGAAACGCGTTGTGACCACATTCAACACATGGCTAAATGACAAAGACAAACAAATTGGTACTGTTATACAGAAGGAACTACCTGTGATGTTACAACGAGCAGGAACACAACTGATACATGAAAACAACACAAAGATTCATGAACTACAGACTGAATTACAAAACGTGCAGAAAGTGCTTAATGAAACACGTATGCAAACATCTCATAACAGTTCACCGGAGTGTGTTAGTATCACAGAAACACACCCTGATCATTATGAAACGCCTTTAACTGAAAGTAGGGGGCAGACGGGCAATAATTTCAATCCAACACTTGGAGTAACATCGGTTTATCAAGACCATACACAATCATTGGTGACTCAGGGTGCTTTAGTGAAGAATTCACAGTTTCAGAAGTTTACCGATAAGAACGAACCCCATCCAATTGTGTTTATCAAAGGGATCCGCGGAATAATGCCAAAAAGTTGGAACGAAAGGGAGAAAATTGTCTTTACCATTACCCATATTCAAGGTGAGCCAGCGTTGTTCGCGACACAGAAAGCTGAACAATGCAGCTCCTTCGATGAATTTGAAAACAAGCTTTTCTAAACAAGGATTGGTCGCGTGGGATACAAGAACGATTAAGAAAAGGAGTTTATAGTCCTGAGCCATTTAATAGAAAAGGCGGTACTTTGCAGAAATATTTCGAAAAGTATCTGGACAAAGTGAAATATTTATCCACACCAATTCCTGAGTGTGATGTGTTTTAAAGATATTAAAGGAGAAGTTACCGCGTGATCTAAAGGAGAAATTGTTTCACATTCCTGAAGGCAACGTGGAACATTTTCTATCTGTACTGGACTCTTTAGATTTGGTTATCGAAGAGGACGGACACCATTATGGGAATAATTCGTCGAATAATGGTAATGGTAATGGCAACGGGCGAAACCACAAGAACAATAGTAATAGAAACACCTACTATGGGAATCAAAATCATTGGAATAGTCCGAATTATTCAGGATGGCAGAACCACAACATGAACATAAATGGACAGTACGGTAATGCACCGAATCACAATTATCATCCACGGAACAATAGTGGACAAAACAATAACGGAAACTTTTCAAAGAAACGGAAACGAGATTTTAGAGCTAATGCCAATTACAATAATGATAATTTTTCAAATAATCAGGAAAACATGCAACCACCACATAACTGGTCAACAAAGAATTATGCACAACAGCAATGGCAGCAGCCTAGGCCACCGCAATATCATAACAACAATCATGTACAACCCCCGTACAATACAAATATGTCAAATAACATGCAGCACCATATGAATGCGCAGCCATGGCAACCACCGAATCAAAATATTAAGATCATTGAGGTAAGTGAACCGCAACCATCAACCAGTACCAGTCAGTCAAACTAGATGCGATGACATTCTGCTCCCGTGTGTCAGTCGCAGGGTGTCTAGGGGTCACTTGCATGAATGATGTTAGTAATAACGAGCAACCAAGTGTGCAGACAACCAGTCGTAGTAACAATGAGTGTACGTTTACACTGCCTGCGATGCGATGCGACGCGACGCGATGCGATGCGAGACATAATGGCCAAAGCGATGCAATGCGATGGAGCATTCACATTGCACACGATACAGCGCGCGCGCGCGCGCGATCTGGCCAGCAATTGAGCAGTCTCGGCACGATGTCGTGTTTCCTCGACCCAGTAAATTCTTTTTTTATTAGAAAACAGTGCTCTGAGAATTCAACGCAGTCGTGAATGGGTGCATGAAATCAACAAGGAGAGGAGGGCTTTAGGAGAATTTCATCATTTGTACAGTGACTTGAGAAAAGATGAGGATAAAATTTGGAGTTATTTCAGAATGAGTACAGAGACACTTGATTATACAGGGTGATTCAAAAATGCATGTAAATATTTCAAGGGTGTATTTGTGAGGTAAATATAAGACAAAAATGTTCTATACAATTTTTTCCATACTTGGCTTATTACAGAGTTATGAACAAAACAGGATAATACATTCAATACAACGTAAGGTATTTAATTCCCAGAGTTCACAGTTTAATTACAGTGCATTTGGACTAACAACGCAAACTGATAAATAAACGTGACGTAACAAACTGAAACAATTCCTCGCGAACACTGTATTAATTTAGGTCCTGTTGATTGAACTACAGCAATGCACAATAACTAAGGAAAATTGAAGCATTTTACAGACTGTACTGTACTGTACTGTATTTGCACAAATCTTAATGCAATGCATGTTCAAAATGCTGTCCCTGAACTTGCAGACAGACCCGTGCTCGTCGCATCAATGATCTCTGCACATTACACAGTCCGTTCAACTCTCCACGAATAATTTCACAACCACCTTCAATTCTTTGTTGTAGCACTTCTCTGTTCGGTACTGCAGAAGAATACACCAATGTCTTTAGTCGGCCCCATAAATAAAAGTCTAAAGGGTTCAGGTCAGGTGATCTGGCTGGCCAAGCAATTGGTCCTCCGCGACCTATCCATCGATGTGGATACGCAGAATTGAGGTACGCCCTTACGTTGCGGCTGTAATGGGCGGGAGCACCATCGTGCATAAACCACATGGTGGCTCGTGTTGCAAGAGGGACATCCTGTAACAATCCAGGCAATTCTCCCTCCAAAAATTCGCAGTATGCGTGCCCATTCAGCCGTGGAGGCAGAACATGAGGTCCGAGTAAGTAATTCCCCACAATACCACACCAAATGTTTATGGAGAATTGATGTTGATATCCACGCACAATTCTCGCGCCAGGATTCTCGACAGCCCACTGGTGCATATTATGCGAATTGATTACACCCGCACGAGTAAACATGGCCTCATCTGTGAATAATATCCACCGAATGAACATTGGATCATTCAAATGACGCTCTTGTAACCACTGGCAGAATTGCTGACGGCGAGGATAGTCTTCAGGTGTCAATTCGTGCACTTTTTGCAGGTGAAATGGATGCAACTGTTGTCTCCGAAGCAGCCGCCATACAGTAGATTGTGGAAGTCGTACAGCTGCACTAATTTGTCTCGTACTGATAGATGGATCTTGGTCTACCAGGTCCAAAACATGTTCCTCGACGTTCACTGCATGCTCAAGTGGTCGACCTGAATGTGGCCCAGGACGAATGCCATACTCCCGCATACGTCTGTCCACAGATACAAACGTCTGATGACTTGGAAACCGTCTTCCTGGAAACAGCTCGCTGTACCTTCGTCTTGCTGCAAGTGCATTTCCATCTGCTGCACCATACACAAGGTGCATATCAGCATACTCACTGTTTGAGTACATCATGTGCACGAAACCTTTAGCCTTCCGACGATGAATGAACGACAGGACGTACTTTTCCGTTACCAACAACATCAGCGCCATCTTCCGTACAGTAGGAGTAAACATCACGTGCAAACAAAAACAAACACTATTCATGCAGTTTCGAATCAACTGTTGGGAGATACGTATGTGAAGTACGTACCAGAATATGGCATCCTGCTGCTTGCACTGCCGTCGTTTTGATACGGACATGACTTTCGTATTTAACGATAACTCTGGAATTAAACGTTTATGGAAAAACATTTATAGAACATTTTTGTCTTATATTTACCTCACAAATACACCCTTAAAATATTTACATGCATTTTTGAATCACCCTGTATAATGTCGTCTGTTTCAAATAGATTACAGAATCAAAACACAAATTTCAGAATGGCTATTACCCCTGAAGAGAAAGTTATGATCACCATCAGGTAAGTACAATATTAAGTTTACAGCAATAATTTTATTATGAAAAATTTGCAAATTGTGACAGATTCAAACTTTCTTTTAATAAATTTTGACATAGTTGACAATGAGAAGTGAAATACATCACCGTTCACTCACTTAAGTATCAAAGTTTTCAGAATCTTGGTGGCTTGAAATAACAATGTCATCAGGTTGAATTTCAGAAATGACTATTTCATTCTGCGGATTTCCAGCAATTACTGGATTTTCAGGTGCATAGGATGACGTCAACGAATGTGCAGTGGAAGTCGTTGATTGTTCCAATTCTTCCAAAAGAACCTGCTGATTTTTTATCCTGGCTCTCAACTGAGCTGCTGGCGATAGTTTTCGCAAACTCACTACAAAATGATAGCTGTCATCTTGCGTTTCTGATTTCGACATTTGTTGCTCAATTAGCTTCAAATTTTGCTTCTCTATAATTAGCAACTCAGTTTGTCGATTTCTTCGATCTTTTGTTTTGGTTTGTGTGTAGGGTGGATGAGGGAGGAGGCACCGAAACGCTACCCTCTGAACTTACAGACAGTCTTGAAGAGCTGGCTTGGTTGGTTCCATCAGGTGAAACACACTCTCTCTCTATAAGAGCTGGTGAAAATGGTACGTCGTCGTGTGCGTCCTCGTGTTGCGATGCTGTTCTTTTACTGTGATGAACATTAGTCTTCGTCTTCCGGGGCGTCATTATGTCAGTCAGGAAGGTCATTAGCTCGTACCACGGCCAATTGTATTGGAAAGGCGGCATGCCACCTTCGTCTCCTGAACGTTCAGCACGAGTTTTTTTGAGTTCTGAGCGGAAAGTGTCACGTAGGTTCTTCCATTTATTCTTCAGTTCCTCGCCTGAAAATATAGACGTGAAATTCCAAAATGACAGAGAAAACAGTAGTGCTTCAAGAAGAGCGAGGAGTGTCAGAGAGACCTTCAAAAACTATGTCAACAGTCATTAACGCAAATATATTTCATGTCGAAATTATCAAATACTGTAACTATTGTGAACGTCATTTCATTATCAAAATACTATAATAGTATCTATACACAATTAAAATTAGATAATAAACGAAGTTGTTTGTGTTACTTATTTCTTGGGGTCTTGTAGCTATTTATTTTACTTTTTTGTACTTACTGTCTGTTCCACAATCTTCAGCTATTTCATTCAATTCTTGACGAACAAAATCCCTATTGTAGTAATATTTATTTTTCTGGTCCCACAACACAGGGCGTTCACGCACACTGTTAATTAGTCTTTCGATGTCCATTGCAAGCAAGCAATTACTTCAGACGCAAGCGCAAACAAGCAATCACTCCAAACACTCGCGCGAAACGCAAACTCGGTTGCGACTACAGCGGAGTCATCGCATCGCACCGCATCACATCGCTCAGCCCAGCTTGCAGTCTAAACGGGCACCGCTCTGTTGCCACTGTTAAACCAAGCCTGCCCATTGCCACGCGATTTCAGCACTTCATCGCTCCGCTCGGCTCGGCATCGCATCGCATCGCATCGCATCGCGGGCAGTGTAAATTTAGCCTGAGAATGTGTGTCGCGTAGAATCAGCAGCGATCAGGTCGAACGACGCAAAAGATGCAGTGTGTAGGAATAATTCTGTTGATGTTGCTCAGCAACGTAGTTCAACTATGCAGATGTTAAGATATAATGACGGAGTCGATATACGAGAGGAATTATGTCAAGATTTTCGGAAGAAGTGTAATTTGTTTGAACGGGAAGTTGTACAAGCAGCTATAGTTTGTGATACTTATGGTATTCAAACTATAAAATAAATAAAAATAAAATTTTGGAATAAAATATTAATGATTAATTATTCTGTATGTATGATGATTGGTTGTAATTGGTATTTGCTTATCTGGAACGTGGACGTTTAATTATTCGGTATCAGACGCTTGACAATGGCTATTTGGAAAAGGCAATGTAACTCGTAGTTGACCGTGAAAGAAAACTGAAATAATCGGACTTCGTAATTAAATCGTTTCCAAAGACTGCTGCGGTAGGTACGGACTCATGATCTAATCTCAATATTACAATGATTTGCCAGCCATGCCAATACGTCGTACAGAGGTGATTGTCTACTAAACATAAAAAGTTACACAGTTAGTTAAATCAGATATATTCAATGAAATAGCCTACAGTTCATAATCCTACTTACTTTTATAAATATAAATTCATTACAGAATCGAGTGCCTAGTGTGGTTGCAACTCGCAGTATTCTTCTATAACATGAAAATATGGCGGTGTGCCAGACAATAAAATAAAATACGTGCTTCTCGCACCACTTCTACCTGAGCTCTCTCTTCTCTAAACAGACATAAGAGTAACGTAATTATTCTTTTGTCTTTATCAGCGACACAGCGCTGCAGTTGTGTGCCATAGGCTTTATTTATTAGTCACTGATTATTTATTTAATTAATATTTCGCGTTTCCGCGGAAACTCACGCTTGGCATGCAAATGTGCCTTTATATTGCCCCCTGAATTGCGAGGCGAAAGGACACACCTGCAGGCGAGCAATTCACCTAAAGGCACAAGTAAATCTAAGTTATCTACAACTATTCACATGACTTACATTACACACATTATACACATTATATACAAAATTTGAATGACGCGGGTGCGCCGTAAAAGTTCTTATGTTGGCAGATAGAGTGCGCGCATGCGCAGAAGCGTCTGTGTGACTCCGGCAGTGCCGTTATATCATACAGTTAGATCACGCGGCACAGTAATGCAGTTCATATTGTTCGTGTGCGCGCGTATCTTAGTCGTTGCACAAAGAAAATATTCAACCAAGATTACATATGAAGACTACATTCTATAACAGGTAACTTAGTTTTAAATTTACAATATTTGTTATATCACAATACAACTCAGATTGTTGAATGTTCTTAGTTACATAGTATTGTTTTGAAATACTTCAAAGAAAAATGTCCGTATGTTTCAGGTGCGTCGACCTATTCACATCGTGTCGTTATTACAGTTCATATTCATCTGCTGCGCAATAATTTTTTCACAGGTTAGTATCATCGTTGTATAACAACGTGATTAAAACATAAGCGTGTCCATTTCCATTTCCATTATAGTCGTTGTGATGCAGTTTGTTGTGACCAAAAAACATTGTTTATTACAGATTTGACGTGACCCGTTAGTAATTGGTCCACGTGCAGTTCGTTTTTTACATTCCGTGGAAGCTTGGTTGCAGAACCTCGGACGGTACATAGCTGGCGTGGATCCTTGGACAGTCCAGGTAAGAGTGTCCGTCACATTTCGAGAACATTTCATTCCCTGAAGTTCCAACCAAAATTCTTCCACCCATCGTGTTGTTTTCTGGACAGGCACTTTGTGTCCTTTTAATCCAGTTAACATCTTGAAGTTAGGTACTGTAGTATTGTCACTAGACGATGCACGAATTATGCACTTCACATTTTCAGTTTTTTGCTGAATATAGCTCACCTAAATGTTCGTAGTTATTAATCAAAGAAATGGTTCATCGCGTTTACATAGGTACGATGCATAATGAATGTCATTAACAGTTTCTTTCACATAGGTTTCTGCGTAGTTGCAGAGTTAGTAATGTTCATTAATGTCCGTGAACAATGGTTCACTATGCAATGTCCTTTTGGCACTCGTTTTGTTCAAATTTCTTTTACATAGTAACAGTTACATTATACATCATTGAAAGAGAAGCAAAAAAAATATAAGTAATCATACATACACACGTCACATATTTTCTTAGCATAAATATAATACAGTTGCACATAAACATGTTTTCATCATCATTACATAGCTATAAATTATCTCATTGTGTCACATTTGATTACATGAATTGCAGATAATTACGTCCTCTTTAAGGGTTTTGCTGGGATTTTATCGATGTTTATTTTGTGATGTCATCTGAAATTAAGATAGGTTAGACACAACATTCATTACATCAGTAGGCAAGACCAGGCATTTTCACTACTCAATAAATATTCAAAATAGTAAGAGAGAAAATGTTTGATTCCTCGCGTTTTGTGCGTGTGTGTATAGTGTCTGTGTGGCCTTGACTACTGATAGATGCTTTTCGTGTTGAGAGATGTGCATCTAATCTATTTCTCAAAGTAAAAGTTCGCTTCACAGATGACGTCTGTCGGTTCGTCAGGTGTCACACCAAGTCAGTGATACCCACAGTCACAAATGTTCCGTGAAAAAATTAATATATCATTCACTGCTACGTAAACATAAATTTTATTTTAATATTCCGTCTTCCAGGTGGTGGCGCGCGCTGAAAGAAGAGTTCTTCTGCCTTCAACTGCGTCACTGGAACCGCTGAAATGAAAATTTCTATACTACTTACTATCTGTGTTGTAGCAACAGAGTTTTTTGGAGTTGCTTAGCAATATTTTGATGGATGTGACTTTGACATTATTCTGCATGAAATGCTCTAAGATCTCGGTGTGCGTATAGCCCAATAATTTTGTTAGTTCTACGATGTTGTAACAAATACGCACCAGGATGCGGTATGTTAACAATTATATAAGGTCCTTCATATAGCAGACGCCACTTAGCGTTGCGTCGTTTGAGTGCTACAGATTTATGATGAGTACGAAGTAGTACAAGCATTCCTACCTCGAATTTTTGTTTTCTTTTTATTATGTTTCTGTGATGTTAGTTTCGTATCTGTGCGTGATGTGTCAGCGTAGTCAAAACTTCTTTTATTTTCTGTTCAGGTGTGATTTCCTTGTCTGACAACTTAGGTAATGGTTCTATCCACTGATCGTTCTGTTTGCAATTGAACATGATCTCGTTAGGTGTGTAATTTGTATCGTAAATATTTAAGTTATTGTGTACGTCTTCGAAAAGACTTAGGTAGGACACCGAATTAGTATGTTTTGATGAAATATAGGTCCTCATGAATCGGTTTAATTCTCGGAAAAGTCTCTCAGTCGCGTTACATTGTGGACTAAACTTTGAAATAGATATACTTCTAATGTTATTGTCCTTCAAGAAATTTCTCCATTTGTACCCAGAGTAGTATGCTGCATTATCTGACAGAATTGCTTTTGGTTTTCCAACGTGCGTCAGGTAATCACTTGAGAATCTTCGTATTATAGCACTTGCAGTGGCGGATTTTAAAGCATAAAGTTTTACATGTTTAGAAAATATATCGTAAAAAGCCAAGATATATTTGACGCCTCCAGAGCTTGCTGGATGCGGTCCACTGATGTCAGTACACAGAATTTCCAGGGGTTTACTGGGTAAAATAGAATGTAAATCTGTCTTTGTGGATAAATTCTGAGGTTTTGATTTTTGACATATGACACATGTTTTCAGTTCCCTGTACATTTTTCTTCTCATATTGCTAAAATAACAGTATGTGCTGAGCTTTGCTAAACACTTCTTCGTCCCATAATGACCCCAAACTAAGTGTGTGTGCCAAATTAGATTACGTTCAGACTCTTTGGGAATGCATACACACCAGTTAGTAGCATTTGAATGTCGGCGATAAAATAACACATCATTGTGTAACTTGTAATACTTAGTCAAAGGATGATTGTGTTTTTCTACCAGTAATGTTATTATCTTATACCAGTGAGGATCAGATTTTTGTAATTTAGCCATGTTTCTGCACATATCAATATAATATTGGTGATACTGCTTGTCTTGCATTAAGAGAATCCTGTAGTCATTTATATTTTCTAAGTCACTGTTGGTTTCATTCATACCTTGTGGAAGTCTAGACAAAGCGTCGGCAATGGTGTTGTCCTTACCTTTTATGTACTTAATTTCAAAAGAGTAGTTCTGAAGTGTAACTGCCCATCGTGATAGTCTAGGATGTACAAGTTTACAAGTTAACAAAAATGTCAGGGCCTGGTGGTCGGTGTAAATTACTGTATGTTTTCCAAATAAATAATAATTGAATTTCTTGAATGCCCATACTATGGAAAGTGTTTCTAACTCAGTAGTGGAGTATGTACGCTCACATTCAGATAGAGTACGACTCGCAAACCCAATATTTCTTATCTGTTCCTTATCTTGATTCTTTACAACTTGAAATAAGCAACATCCCAAACCAGTACGTGAAGCGTCACAAGTCATACAAAAATCTAAATTGAAATCTGGATGGCTCAATAAGTTTGCATTCACTAAAGCATGTTTAATTGTATTAAAGTCATTCTGGCACTGTTCCGACCAGATCCAAACTTGATTCTTTCTGAGTAGATTTAGCAGATGTTTACTGTTCAAAAGTGGTTGTGGCAAAAAACGTCTGAAAAATGAACATAGCCCAAGGAATGATTTTAACTGCTTTTTAGTTCGAGGACTAGGAAAGTTTCTGATAGCATCTAATTTACTGGGATCAGGACGTATGCCCTGTGAATTAATGATATGTCCTAAATATTTTATCTCACTGCAACCAAACTTTGATTTTCTAAGATTGGCTGTGACTCCAGCTTGTGCAAATTTTTCTAAAATTCTTTGAAGTGTGTCAAGGTGTTCATTCCAAGACTGTGTAGCTATCAGTATATCATCAACATAGTGTGTGACTGTCTCAACTAAATCATCGCCAAGCACGGTATCCAGGGCTGTAATGAATACCCCAGAACTGACATTCAGTCCGAAAGGTAGAACACAAAACTGATAGGTTCGCCCCCCGAACATAAATGCAGTATATTTCCGAGAATCAGGAGTGATACTCACCTGCCAAAATGAATTAGCAAGATCTATTGTGGAAAAATACTTTGCATCTAGAAATTTCTGTAATTGCTCTTCTAAATTTTCGGGTTTTGTGTGAACTGGTAAAATTATTTCATTAATTGCTCGTGCGTCTAACACTAACCTAATGCTTCCATTTGATTTTTTGACAACAAGTAGAGGACTACAATAAGGTGAGGTGGATGGTTCAATGACCTTCCAGTCTAACATTTGTTTTAATTCTTGCCACACAGCAGGTCGTTGAGATAACGGTACGTTATATGTCTTGTGGTAGAAGATCTTGTGAGGCTTAACTTCAATCTTGCACGCATACGTGTTGATAACACCTATTCGTTTGGCAAAAACTTGTAAATATTTGGATAACACTTCCTGTAGTTTTATACGTTCATGTGCCCTGAGAGCTGTAGCTTCATTTATCTTATGATCAAGCAATGTTTTCAAGTCCATTAGCTCTGTGTCAAATGAGTGTGTGTGCGTGTCTTGAATGTCATTGTCAAGTACTAACTGAACCTTGTACCCTGTACAGTGTTTGTCATGCTTTAGAGTTCTCCTGTCCAAATCAATAATAATTACACTGCCTCTATCATTTAAAATACATTTACCGTTGGAGAAGTCTATAATGCAGTCCTTCTCGCTCATAATATCTATTCCTAATATGCAATTTGTCACAAGGTTTTGTACAACCAGGAATGGCCATTGTACGGTTCCATTACCTATTTTAATGTTTACAAAAACTTGCTTCGTAACCCTACATGACTTATTACCTAGTGCAGTAGTTATTTTACAGTTTTGGGCAGGAAACTCAGGCACAGGTTCCAATTCACACATCTTTTTATAGAAATTAAAAGACAAAACGCTCACAGCTGCACCTGTATCTAGAATAATAGTAGTTGGAATCCCAGCTACTACACCAGTGGTAGATGCTAAAACAATTTCATTTGTGTTTGAACGACATTGTGTACTGTCTTGTAAAAGTTCATCTGATATATTGTTATTGTGGTTGTATCTTATAAATAAAACAGGTAATTTTTGTTTAGAATTATTCGGCATATCATTATTCTGATGTTCAACTGTGGTGCCAAATAACTGATTAACATTGAAGTCGCCCCCCAAGAATTCCTCAGCCACGACCTGGGGCATAGAAGTGACTGTTTCTAGTTTGTTGGATTAGCATTTGTACTAGGTACTGACACAGATTGAGGTTGTGTGTCAGGTGTCATTTCTATTATATTCACATTCGGATATTGCCTATTGTGATCTCCAAACTTTTGCGGTTGTTGTTGCTGTTGCGCATTATAACTTACCTGTCGGTCATAAGGTATGCTCCAATTTTGTCCTGGTGGCTGCTGTGGTAAAGCAGTGTTTGAATGAAAGTACTGATCGTTACGAGTCCAGCCTTGACGCTGTCTTGGCTCGTGGTTATTATTATTTCTGTTTCTGTTTGTGTTTTTGTTGTTCCCTATGTATCCGTTGTTGTTGTAGTTATTACCGCGGTGCCTTTTGTATGGATTGCCGCATGAAGTGTTATTACTGTTGTAACTATTGTTTGTATTGGAATACGCGTGTTGATTTTGATTTCCGTATTGAGACGGCATGTGAGTTTGCTGTTTTTGTTGTACCGCGTATCCAACTGTGGGCGCGCCAGAATTGAGTTGGCAAGCCTGCATGTTTTGCATTCCACTAGTGTAAACATTGTGGCTGCTGTTTTGCCCCGCGAAGCGCTGATCTTCAAGTAACATCAACCGAATCTAAAGCTGATAGAAAATAATCTGAATCGTCATCCGGGATATGTAGGAGTTTTTCTTTAATGTTGAAAGGCAATTTGGCCTTCAACGCACGGAGTATATCGCGTGTTGCGACTGGTTCGTCTAAAAAGTGTCCCATGTTCAAGTATTTTTCAAAATATCGGCGTAAGTTGCCATTTTTACTGTTAAAAGTTTCAGGTTCTAGAATTTGTCTTCTGAGTCGCTCCTGGACGGATTGCGACCAGAATTTGTTCAAAAAAGCACGCTCAAACTCACTGTACGTGGTACATACGTCAGCTTGACTGTATGCCCAGACAGCTGCATCGCCTTGGATGTAACCGACAATATATGAAATCTTTTTCCGGTCACTCCAAGTGCGTGGAAATGCGTTACTAAAAGATTTAAGAAAAATCACCGGATGAATGGTTCGTTTTTCTGGGATAAAAATCTGAAATTGCCTGTGTTTCATTAAGCTTTCTTCTTCCTTCGCATTGTGATATGGATTTGTTCCACTGTAATTACTGCAGTGTTCAGCTGGCGAGTAATTACAATAATGTTGCTGTGGTTTACCATGATAATAGCTTGTATTTGTGTTTGTACATCGTGGTATGTGTTGTAGTCGTGGTGTGTTTTGTTCTTGTGTGTTTGTCGTGTGCGGTATGTGTGTGTCATACTCGAATGTATATTGGTTCCTGAACTGTACATTTTGACTGATATTTTCGTTACATTCAGACTGTGGTCGATCGGTGAATTGTGTCATTGGTCCAGTGACGGATTGTACTGCGTCACTGATCAGCTGTTTGTTATTAGTAATGTATTGCGCTACGGAGTCGTGCACAATTGTTGGTAAATTTTCACGTAGGCATCTATCAAAATGTTTGTCTTTGTTCACTACCCAATCATGAAATTCTTTATTAATGTTTTGAAAATGAGCTGTAGCATCAGATTGTAAGATGTCAGTCAGGTGTTGTTCAACATTGTCAAATTTATTCTGTACGTCAGTAATTCGTTTTTCAAGGTTGTCGTGTACTGAAGGATATGTTTGAATTTGTTCAGTAAGAACTTCACACGTGACATTAAGATTTTTTACTTGTGTCTGTAAAAGTGCTACGTCAGTTGTAGTCTTTTCTTGTGTCGTATTAAGCTGGGAAAATTTAGTACTGAGTTCAGTCATCTGTGTGGCGTCTATAAGTTCCACACGTTTACATAAAGTGTCATTACTCGTCTTGAGTGCTATGAGGTCAGATTTAATTTCGTCATTTTGTGTCTGTAAGGTTGCCATGTTTTCGGCGTTCTGTTTCATTATCATTTGTAACATGTCGGCAATGTTTACCGTTTGCAACGTCTGTGCCCCCGCCGCGTCATTAGACGTGACGTCATGCATTAACATGGGCTCTGACTGAGACTTTGAAATTTTTGTGGTGGACGGCCTATTGTCAAAATTTCCGTCAACACTTGCGTCAATGTTTGATAAATCGTCACTACCGGTTGCTGTCGTAAAGTCATTTTCCAACATTTGTCTCTCGTCCGAGTCGGATTGTGTCTGAATAGTACGTCTTTGCTGTTCCATTTTTGCGTATTGATTTCTAGTCATTACCATGCCACACGTGATTTATGTTTCAAGAAAATATTTGACACTGATTTTAAAATGAAATGCAGTTGAGCATAAATCGCTCGTAGCAACAATGGCTGTCCCGTTAATTTAAAAATATAAACTGAATTTGAGATTATTGGTAATGGCTGCTGGCCATGTTACATCATATCGTACAGAAGTCGGCCATATTGTACACTCGTGTATTGGTATTGTTGGATACGTTATTGTTTAGGAAAAAGTGCTAAGAATGAAATTTGTTACTGAAAACTGTTATGCGCGAAAGAAACACTACAGAATTTACTGAAAAGCTAATACACTGAATTATACGTCTGGTCAAGCCTGCTAATGCAAAGATGCTGCGTCTTACCTTATTTTGCTGGAAGCTTCATTGCGTCTTCTGGCAAAACTTTAGAATTGGAAAATATCTTCAGATTTTCATTATCTCTCATACATTCACGTCCAGGTCCAGAAAGTTGATTTTTGACATGAAACAAAAAGAACAATGTAACAAATGACAAAATAACAAGTCCGACACGCAGCGCCAATATAAAATAAATAAAAATAAAATTTTGGAATAAAATATTAATTATTAATTATTCTGTATGTATGATGATTGGTTGTAATTGGTATTTGCTTATCTGGAACGTGGACGTTTAATTATTCGGTATCAGACGCTTGACAATGGCTATTTGGAAAAGGCAATGTAACTCGTAGTTGACCGTGAAAGAAAACCGAAATAATCGGACTTCGTAATTAAATCGTTTCCAAAGACTGCTGCGGTAGGTACGGACTCATGATCTAATCTCAATATTACAATGATTTGCCAGCCATGCCAATACGTCGTACAGAGGTGATTGTCTACTAAACATAAAAAGTTACACAGTTAGTTAAATCAGATATATTCAATGAAATAGCCTACAGTTCATAATCCTACTTACTTTTATAAATATAAATTCATTACAGAATCGAGTGCCTAGTGTGGTTGCAACTCGCAGTATTCTTCTATAACATGAAAATATGGCGGTGTGCCAGACAATAAAATAAAATACGTGCTTCTCGCACCACTTCTACCTGAGCTCTCTCTTCTCTAAACAGACATAAGAGTAACGTAATTATTCTTTTGTCTTTATCAGCGACACAGCGCTGCAGTTGTGTGCCATAGGCTTTATTTATTAGTCACTGATTATTTATTTAATTAATATTTCGCGTTTCCGCGGAAACTCACGCTTGGCATGCAAATGTGCCTTTATAAAACCACGGTGATTTTAGATACTGGAGCATCTGTTTCTGTGCTGAATGAATCATTCTTTCTTCACTTAAAGAAGATTAGAAAGATTCCGGTTTCTCCAGTCACTAATTGTCGAGTTACAGGAGCCATTAGTCAGAAAGCCCAACTAGTTTGGGAACAGACACGGATTTGTATTAATTTTGGAATGGGAGCCAAAGAGTGCACCTTCCTTATTGTACAGAATTTAGCCGTGAACTGTCTCCTCGGATTAGATATGTTGCGAGAGAAGGAAGCTACAGGGTGTTTCAAAAATGACCGGTATATTTGAAACGGCAATACAAACTAAACGAGCAACGATAGAAATACACCGTTTGTTGCAAATATGCTTGGGACAACAGTACATTTTCAGGCAGACAAACTTTCGAAATTACAGTAGTTACAATTGTCAACAACAGATGGTGCTGCGGTCTGGGAAACTCTATAGTA
The DNA here is from genome assembly GCF_023898315.1 of Schistocerca nitens. Taxonomy (NCBI): domain Eukaryota; kingdom Metazoa; phylum Arthropoda; class Insecta; order Orthoptera; family Acrididae; genus Schistocerca; species Schistocerca nitens. The sequence goes on from NC_064619.1 coordinate 169,076,819, forward strand.
CGATATTTTCCACATATCCACCATGCGTAGCAATAATATGGCGTAGTCTCTGAATGAAATTACCCGAAACCTTTGACAACGTGTCTGGCGGAATGGCTTCACATGCAGATGAGATGTACTGCTTCAGCTGTTCAATTGTTTCTGGATTCTGGCGGTACACCTGGTCTTTCAAGTGTCCCCACAGAAAGAAGTCACAGGGGTTCATGTCTGGCTAATAGGGAGGCCAATCCACGCCGCCTCCTGTATGTTTCGGATAGCCCAAAGCAATCACACGATCATCGAAATATTCATTCAGGAAATTAAAGACGTAGACCGTGCGATGTGGCCGGGCACCATCTTGCATAAACCACGAGGTGTTCGCAGTGTCGTCTAAGGCAGTTTTGTACCGCCACAAATTCACGAAGAATGTCCAGATAGCGTGATGCAGTAATCGTTTCGGATGTGAAAAATGGGCCAATGATTCCTTTGGAAGAAATGGCGGCCCAGACCAGTACTTTTTCAGGATGCAGGGACGATGGGACTGCAACATGGGGCTTTTCGGTTCCACATATGCGCCAGTTCTGTTTATTGACGAAGCCGTCCAGGTAAAAATAAGCTTCGTCAGTAAACCAAATGCTGCCCGCATGCGTATCGCCGTCATCAATCCTGTGCACTATATCGTTAGCGAATGTGTCTCGTGCAGCAATGGTAGCGGCGCTGAGGGGTTGCCGCGTTTGAATTTTGTATGGATAGAGGTGTAAACTCTGGCGCATGAGACGATACGTGGACGTTGGCGTCATTTGGACCGCAGCTGCAACACGGCGAACGGAAACCCGAGGCCGCTGTTGGATCACCTGCTGCACTAGCTGCGCGTTGCCCTCTGTGGTTGCCGTACACGGTCGCCCTACCTTTCCAGCACGTTCATCCGTCACATTCCCAGTCCGTTGAAATTTGTCAAACAGATCCTTTATTGTATCGCTTTTCGGTCCTTTGGTTACATTAAACCTCCGTTGAAAACTTCGTCTTGTTGCAACAACACTGTGTTCTAGGCGGTGGAATTCCAACACCAGAAAAATCCTCTGTTCTAAGGAATAAACCATGTTGTCCACAGCACACTTGCACGTTGTGAACAGCACACGCTTACAGCAGAAAGACGACGTACAGAATGGCGCACCCACAGACTGCGTTGTCGTCTATATCTTTCACATCACTTGCAGCGCCATCTGTTGTTGAAAATTGTAACTACTGTAATTTCGAAAGTTTGTCCGCCTGAAAATGTACTGTTGTCCCAAGCATATTGCAACAAACGGTGTATTTCTATCGCTGCTCGTTTAGTTTTTATTGCCGTTTCAAATATACCGGTCATTTTTTAAACACCCTGTATAATCGATCTCGCAAAGGGTGAATGCAGCATGTGTTTCGGTGACACAAGAGTCAGGTTAGACTTGGTAAAGACCAAAGAATTGCATGGCAAATATTGTCAAATTTTAAAGATAGAACCGATTCGTGCACATTTATGTCGGCTTCAAGATAGTTACAATTGCAGTACATTCCCGGTCATGGAAGATGTAAAGGACGAGGAGAATATCCACCTCTCTGAAATAGAAAAAGTACAACAATCCTCTGGTCTTGACAGTCTGCGACAAAAACAATTATTAGACACACTTACTAATTATCGTAAAGTATTTTTGAAAAAACCTGGACTAATTAAAGGTTACGTGTACGACATGCAAGTTCTGGTATGATTTTTTTTTTAGTAATTTAATTGAAAGCTTTGTTGCTTTGGTAAAAATAAAATTGGTTCTTTTTGTCGTGACAGAATAAATTACTATTAATCACACCAGATTTGTCGGAGAACAGCAGCAACATGTGTAATTGATCCAGCTTTAAGAAATTCTATTACCTTTTAGCGGAAAATTCGTGCGGTACTCTCCGACGTTCGAAAAGTCGTGGTGTTCCGTTCGGAGCAGGAGGCGGCTCTCTTTTCTCATTCGCGATATCGAAAATTACTAAAAAATGAACAGAATTTTTTTTTTTTTCGGAGGAAGATCGCGCGGAGAAAACAGACAGAAGTTACATGAAGAAACCTAAGGGACCAACTAATTGGATTTGTACGAACATATAAACGGAACTGAAAGAACTTGGAATAAATACTATAACGATGTCGTCACGACAGCCTCCTGTTCCGACAGAACACACGCTGGATCATAAGCTGCATAAATCTTTTAAACAGAAAAGATTATCACAAGTACAAGTAATGAAAATAAGGTTGAGAGATTTTCTTTGAAATTAAATAAACTTCAAGGCTTCAAGTATTATATTATGAAACGGAAACTTACATTAACATGGCCACCCATTGTGGCGGTGGAGCGAATTTTCATGATATACATTCTCGTTTGTTTGTGGCTACATATATTTTTAATCACTTAAACTCTTAAAGTTACAATAAAATGATTATATCAGTATGGAGCACAATACTTTTGCGTCCGACTCGCAACACATTCACAGAACAGCTAGAGAGCGGCGCGGCTCCCTGCAGAAGTAAAAATTGGCAATTGTTATTTTGAAACATAGGTGCATCGTTTTTTTTTTTTTTTTTTTTGTTTTTACTGATCGATAGCAGCGTATAACAGTTTATAGCTATCGTGATATTCTGCGCTTTTCAGGAGCGCGGCAAAGATATCTGGTTACAACAATCATTGGTATATGTTAAAAGTTCGCACATACTGACGCGAATACAAAAAAAAAAAACTTTTACATGTTAAAAATCGCAGTGATAAAGGCTGTAATGTCACAATGCCTCCCATGTGAGACATGATGATTCCGGAAGGATCATCAGGACTCACAAAGTGTTTCCCCATGAAATTTACTGTCATCAAACGTACTCAATACCCAGCGCGAAAAGGGAAGCAGTAACAAAAGAAATTAGACGAATGCTGGAATGGGGAATTATTGAGACCTCGTTATCACCATATAGTAACCCACTTCCAAAACTAAATACCGAACCGGAAGACTGGGAGGACAAAGTTAGACAAGCATTGGTCACACTATAAGAGAATGCACAGAAACGGCAAGAATCACACAACCGGAGACTACAGAATACTCAACAATTTAACGTGGGAGATATGGTGTTAGTAAGGAATTATCCGAAGTCGTCATTATTAAAGAGAAAAATAGAGAAGTGGTTTCCGTTATATTCAGGACCATTTGTGATCTTAGGTACACCACATAAAAATAGTTATTTCTTGGTCCATCCCAACTCAAATAGACAGAAAGGACTATACAATCACATAAGACTTGAAAAAATATGTATCTTAAGTACAGTAGATGACCTTTTACATGTGTCGTAATGAGGTGAAGTCAAACATCAAAGACTCAAGTCCTGCGCGAGTAGGCTAAGTGACAATTATTAATTAATGGACTAGTGTATAAGTATTTCATGGACACACTGCGATGTGGCGTGTGGGAGAATAGGAACATACAACATTGGAAGCATCAGTACTGCTTGGAGGAAGAGACTCTCAGAATACCAATTAGTTGTAAGAAAATTTCAGCTCCAGTTCGACGAAGAAAAGGACGCCAAGCTGCAGCAAAGAGTAGAAGAATTGCTTCAAGATGATTCCACCCTAAGACACTTAATCAAACATAATACAAACTTGTTGAGATTTAGTAAACTTTCAGGAACAGTGAACAGAACTGCATATTTCACAAAACAGTAGGATATAGTGACTTTAGAAAATAAACGTTTCATTTTGTTGATTGTTAACTATTTTGAACTCACTAGGGTGAGCAGGTTATGTTCTTTTTTTTCTTTCAGACTGTGTACAGGATACACTTACAACATGTAAAGTTTACGCTAGTTACGTATAGGTTTAACAAATTTTCCACCGTAAGTTAGTGCTCGGACTTGCATGAGCTATAAACTAGGTCGAACAAGATGTTGTCCATGACTGAACAGATCATTACACAGACAAACATATACAGACTTGTGTTTATCACTGCACAATTCTTTGTAAGTCCAGGAGCACCTTTTCGAGAAAATATATGACTTAGGATTTGCTTTTATGTTGTAAATGACTACAATTATGTACTTCATTTGATATGTTCAATCATTCAGTTATTTATCATTATGTAACTAGACTGTGTAAAGACATTCTTATGGGTAGCACAAGGACTTTACCTTGTCAGACTTGATAACTGTGATCAAGTGACTACGTGGTGGAGTGAACATGTCACAGATGACCTATGAACAAAGACTTCCTGTGAACATTATCCTCTGCGCGTACGAACTTTATTTCACTGGCGGAAGAGTGGAATTTAACACAAAAGAGGACGCTCAATGAGTGCGTTGTGTTACCATGATTTCGTTTTCAAATTTTGTGCTACGAGTGTTTAGTAATGCCAAGTATTCAGAGTGTTATTGGGACCACATGCGTGGACGTAACATTCAAGGCAAACTAAAACTCACGAGTGTTTTTATCGATCAGTCAGCAACAATGGTGAGTCGTAACAGTGTTGGGGCCGGCCAAAGTGCCCGAGCGGTTCTAGGCGCTTCAGCCTGGGACCGCGCCACCGCTACGGTCGCAGGTTCGAATCCTGCCTCGGGCATGGATGTATGTGATGTCCTTAGGTTAGTTAGGTTTAAGTAGTTCTAAGTTCTAGGGGACTGATGACCTCAGATGTTAAGTCCCATAGTGCTCAGAGCCATTTTGAACAGAGTTAGGAACTGCCACTGGCTATATCATTAAACCCGTTGCAGAACTGTATCAATGTTGGAATGTAATTACATGAACCTTTAATTGCAGATAGTCAGTTACGTCGGAAGGACGAATGGACTTGCATCATGATAAAGAAACTCACAAACAGTCGAACACCTCACAAAAAAAAAACACATTCTTCTTGTTGAGTGAAAGAGTGCATGAAATATGGTGTAATTTAGATGTTAATTTAAGGAACTGATACTGCTGTTTGAATTTCATGTGACTGTATGCTGGGGTGCTGAGCACACATGTCGGTGAGGGCAGCATACTGCAGCGACATCATCAGTCATCCCTTGCCGCACCCTGCCACGTCATCGTAATCCATCGCAGACTTACCTGATGGGGCGAGACATCGGTGTTGCAGTACACCAAGTCGCCAGCCGTCGTCACCAGCAGCACTATCACGAAATTGTACAATTATTAAATGTCATACGAAGTGAATATTCAAATGTTGAAAATTAAAAGAGAGGGTATGGAAGATGTGCTCGCTCCGCCGTGGTTTTTTTCCGGGGTTTTTCCCATTGGCCTTTGCCCGAATGGGGAAACGTAACTCAAAATCCCTGAGACTTAAAAGTAAACAAAGCACATACTTCCAAGTGAAAGAACACAGTGAACTTTAAACAGAACAGACAAGGAAAATAAGCCTGCTTGGATGTCCAGTCAAACAAGTGTGACTGTACATCCAAAGGGGGCAATGTAGTGCTACAACGATGAAAATTAATATTACGACGATGTCAAACTTTATTTTCATGATTTAAAGAAGTATTCATGATATTAAAAATGTAATTATAATTTTATTATTTTCATTTTTGTGCTCAGTGTATCAAAGACTTTCTAGTGCACGGAATAAATTAGCATTGTTTGTACTACGAAACTATGTATGATTGTTAAGGGTTAAGCATGTAATAATTCGATGTAAGACATTTTGTTGAGTCTGAATTTTGTTTTCGTACTGGTCTGTAGAGAAGGAAAAGTTCCTTAATCGATGTGAAGGTATAAAGGCTGTAAAAAGGAGAGAGAGAGAGAAGGTAAATACAAGTTATTCAAAACACATATCTCTAAAGTGTAACGTCTAGTGATTTCCTATAACTAAAAATTGCAAGGTCTAATCTGAGCCTGTTTGATCACGGTTGTGATTCGCATGTTTCTTTTTGTTACGACATGTTATGAATATTTTCATTATACGCCCAAACGTGCACACAGCTTTAATCGAACCTGCGTCTTTCGGAAACGATAACTTTTAATCAGTACAATTACGCAAATACCGTCTAAATCGCAACCGTGATCGCAAAAGTGTTTCCTGGACCAAATAATTCTTATAAAATGTGTATTCTCCAAAGCGAGCAGCATTGCACTATCGCTGACTCGCAACAATTGAAAGAGTAAAAACAGTGCTTAAATAAAATTGCCACCTTTTAATAATTATTATTATCCCATTAAATAAATAAATAGCAATTCAGTGGCTATCCAATCAATAAACAGAGAGGGCAATTCAACGCCTCTTCATACAGCATTCTTCTATCACACGTCACAGTAATTCGCTCTGTGGAATTGAAACTTGTATATTTTGTAATCGATGCCATCAAACTATATTCAGGACATCGGGGAACAGTGGAAATTGAAATGTCCTGTTGTGCCTCTCCTGCTCCGAGTCGGCCGGTTTGACAGCCTGCCACTCTTTCTTTTCTTTTTTTTTTTTTTTTAATATCTCGTCATTAACAGCGGATGCTATTATTTGTAATCGGGAGAACAAGAACTCTTCAGAAAATTTGCACTCTTCATTACCTATTAGCTAATAACTTGCTGTTTTGTGTGACAAAATTAAATATAGGATACATAAAACCAATATAGACAAGAGACAAGCAAGTAAGTACACATTTCTTCAAACGTGAGCTCCTAGAACTTTTTTCTCTCTGATCTTGCTACAGATTTACGTGGCGTGCTTTCCTTTCTGGGAAAGAATCTACCATCTCACCAAAGTTCAGCAAACATTTTGCTACATGAAAAATCGGAATTTCGTTATCTAATACTGAAAAAGCTGTTAATACGAATGACACCCAAGACTGGTGTGGTTTCTCGATCTGATCACGTCTATTTTGTCACTGTCTGTTAGATAAAACAAAATAGGCCTTTCTAATATTGCAGCAATTTTGTATCACACGCCAAATAAGCGAGACTGTTTCGGCACAAATGGTCATTTTTATAACACGACAGAATATAATTCACGAAGTACCAATATCAAATCGCTATTAGGCCTACTAGAGGCAAAAAGCTTTATGTTAGGAAACAGTTTCACATTTCATTCATACGCACTAGTTCTCAAGCATGAGATCGAAAAGTAGCATTATGAAATTCTTATATAAATTTGGAATCGTCTTATTCTTCCATAATTCATTCAGAAATCAACTTAAAATGTGTCCAAAAATGTTAAAAAACCAACAGTGATGCGTTTCAAAATCATATGAATGATCGATAGATCAACATGCGCTGGATGCTATGCACTTTATGAAACAATATTTTTTTTCCCCTCAAGAATATGATTGTGGCGTCCCCTTTTCCCGGTAGCATCTAGCCACTTGTTGCGACTGCTTGCACAGCCAACAGCCACATTTCTGTAGCCAGAAGCGGGAGAATCTAATACTCAAACGCGACTCAACTGCCCATGCGCATGAGCCTGCTCGTAACTGCTAACACGAATCCAATGTAAACAGTTCCGACTTCACGCTCATCAGAGGCAATTTGTTTTGAAGCTCCATAGCCTTTGACACATTTTGCTGTTGGCAGACGCTTGCATGAGGACTGTGTGCCGTTGTTGTATATAACGCATTTCCTTGACAATTTAAGATATTTTCCTTTCTTTTCTCTCGTTTATGTTTTATTGTTGAAGTATTATTCTGCAGTAGCGGGATACAGTAATATTATTTGTTAGAGTAACGGTTCTTACCAGTCAAAATTACAAAAATTTAACTGAAAACTAAAACAATGAAAAATTCCTGGAATTCTAAAAAATTCCCGGGTTTTCCCCAGTTTTCTCCTGGATGAAAAAATTCCCGGGTTTTTCCCGGATCCTCCGGTTGTCCTGGGTCATATACACCATGTTCATTCCTTTCTTTTTCCTGAGACACTAGATCAGGTTTTTTAAATGGTTTTCGGGCAAAAAACTGCTACGGTCATTAGCGCCCAGTCTGTGACTTATGAAAAGTTTAAAAAAAGCAAACTGGAAACCAGCAGCAATGGGGGCGAGCGAAACTAAAAAAAAATGGGAAAACTAAAAACAGAAGGAAAGCTTAAAAAACCACTATAAAAGGGGGGTTGTTTGTCCCCAAAAAGAGCTTCAAATGACTGACGACATCTCACTGACACTAGTAAACAGGAGAACGCGATCGGCTGAGAGCGTGTCATGTGCTAAAATGGAAGATATATCAGGCGACAGCTGCAGACGGGCGCGTAACGGAGTAAAATAGGGGCACTCAAGGAAAAGGTGTCTCACCGTCCACAGTTGAGAGCAGTGGGGACAAAGCGGGGCAGGATCACCACTTACAAGATGTCGATGGCTAAAAAGACAGTGCCCTATCCGGAGTCTAGTTAAAATTACCTCCTCCCGACGACGAGTTTGGGAGGAAGAGGTCCAAGCACAGGCAAGAGATTTCACGTCCCGCAATTTATTATTGGGAAGTGTCGACCAATGTGCGTGCCATAAAAGAGCAACACGACGACATAAAACACTCTGCAGATCAGCGTAGGAAACCATGCGAGCTGCAGGCTGAAGAAGAGAGACTGCAGCCTTGGCTGCTATATCAGCCGCCTCATTTCCACAGATACCAACATGTCCTGGGATCCAGAGGAACGCCACAGAGATCCCCCCCCCCCTCCCCCCCCCAAGTGGGGGCAGCCCTGAATCCGGTGCGCCAGAGGGTGGACAGGGTAGAGAGCTTGGAGACTGAGGAGAGAGTTGAGCGAATCGGAGCATGTAACATACTGCATACGCTGATGGCGACAGATGTATTGGATGGCCTGGAGAACAGTGTAAAGCTCCGCAGTAAAAACCGAACAATGGTCGATTAGGGGTGTTACCAACAATATAGGCACTCCCAACACCAAATGATGTTTTTGAGCCATAAGTGTAAATAAATGTGGCATCCTTCATTTGTGCACATAGAGCAGCAAATGCCCAACGATTAACAAGAGAAGGGGTACCATCCTTGGGAAACTGACAATGGTCACGGAGGAGGCAGGTCCGGGGCCAGAGTCAAGGTGGTGCTGTACCCCAAGTTGTCAAGAAAGTTTTAGGAAAGTGGAACGAAAGTGAACATAGCAGTTGATAGAAGCGGACTCCCAGTGGTAGTAGAGAGGAACGGCGGCCTGCATACCCTAAATCCAAGGAGGCGTCGAAAAAAATGTCATGGGCCGGATTAGCAGGCATGGAGGACAGATGGCTAGCATAATGACTCAGGACAGCTCGTCGATTCGACAGCGGAGGTTCAGCAGTCTCAGCATAAAGGCTTTCCACAGGGCTGGTGTAAAAAGCTCCAAACGCTAAACGTAATCCACAGTGGTGGACAGAGTCAAAACGCCGAAGAATAGACGGCCAAGCAGAGGAGGAAACTATGCTTCCACAGTCCAATTCCGAGCGCACTAAGGTGTGATAGAGGCGAGGAAGGACCACTTGGTTCGATCCCCAGGAGGTAACATTCAGGACAGAGGTAACATTCAGGACACGGAGGGTGTTGAGGGATCGCAGACAGCAAGCCGAAAGATAGAAAACGTGGGAGGACCAGCACAGTTTTCTGTTGAACATAAGACCCACGAATTAAGCAACATCCATGAACGGAAGGTTGACAGGGCCTAGAAGTAAGTAAGGTGGAGGAAACTCTGTACGATGCCAAAAATTGACACAAACGGTCTTACTGGGAGAAAAGCGGAAGCCGGTTTTGATGCTCCAAGAGTGGAAGCGACCGAGACATCCTTAAAGGCGTCGTTCAAGAACGCTGGTGCGTTGAGAGCTGTAGTAGAAATCGTCCACAAAGAGGGAGCCCGAGACATCGGGAAGGAGACAATCCATAATTGGATTTATGGCAATGGCAAACAGTACAACACTTAGCATGGAGCCCTGGGGTACTCCGTTGTCTTGGGAGAAAGTACGGGAGAAAGTAGTGTTCTCCCGCACTTTACATGTGTGCTCTATCATAAATTCACGAAGAAAAAGGGGCAGCTGCAAGGGCGTACCCAGGATCTGAACTAGGGGGGAGGGGGGGGGGGAGCAGGTCATACTAATCTCAGGAAACAAGGACTCGAGACAACATACAGCACTTTTTATTAAGTAAAACAGTAAACCAGTGAAAAACTGCTTTTAATAAACATTTTAAATACAAGAATGCACTCGTACAATCAGAGAAAACATGCAGCATTTCTTATTAAATAAAACAGTAAACTAGTAAAAAACTGTGAATATCTTCTAGGGGGGAGGCAGCCGCCCCCCGCCCCTTGCTGGGTACGCCCATGGGCAGCTGACCTCGAAAACCCCAAGAGAACAGTGTGCAGAGGATGCCTGTCCTCCAACAGGTATCGTATGCTCTCTCCAGATCAACATATTGCTACTGTTTGCCGCTTCCTGTGAAAAGTATTCATGATATAAGTGGAGAGAGCAACAAGATGGTCAACGGCAAAACGATACTTTCGGAAACCGCATTGAGCAGGTGTTAAAAGACTGCGGGACTCGAGCCACCAAGCTAAACGGCAATTCACCATACGCTCCAAAACCTTACATATACTACTCGTGAGAGAAATGGGGCGATAGCTAGAGGGGAGATGTTTGTCCTTTCCAGGTTTCGGAACAGGAACGACGATAGCTTCCCGCCATCGTCTGGGAAAAGTACTGTCGGTCCAAATTCGATTATAAATGCGAAGGAGGTAACGCAGACTATGGGTTAATAAATGCAGCAACATTTGGATGTGGATACCATCCAGTCCTGGGGCGGAAGAGAGAGAAGAAGAGAGTGCGTGTTGGGGTTCCCGCATGGAGAAAACAGTATTATAGCTTTCGCGATTTTGAGAGGAGAAAGCAAGAGGTCGCATTTCCGCTGCACGTTTCTTCGGGAGAAAAGCTGGCGGGTAATTTGAAAAGTTAAAAATCTCAGCAAAGTGTTGACCCAATGAGTTAGAAATTGTGACAGGGTCCACTAAGGTATCATGCGCGACAATGAGCCCAGAGATCGGCGAGAAACTAGGCGCGCCAGATAACCATTGAATTCGACGCCAAACTTCTGAGGAGGGAGTTAAGGTGTTAAAAGCACTAGTGAAGAAGTCCCAGCCTGCCTTTTTGCTATCGCAGATGACGCGATGGCATCGCACACGGAACTGCTTATAGCGGATACAGTTGGCCAAAGTAGGATGGTGGCGGAAAACACGAAGAGCACGTCAAAGCTCACGTATTGCGTCATGGCATGCCTCGTTCCACCAAGGAACTGGGGGGCGCCGGGGCAAATCGGAGGTGCGAGGTATTGAATGTTCCGCAGCTGTAAGGATAACTTCTGTAATATGAGTGACCTCATCGTTGACACTAGGAAAGTGACGGTCATCGAATGTCACTAGAGACGAAAAAAGTGTCCAATCGGCTTGGGCAAACTTCTAGCGTTTACGGCGCATATATGGCAGTTGTGGCTGCAATCTAAGGCCACATGGAAAGTGGTCACTCGAGTGTGTATCAGCAAGAGCGAACCATTCAAAGTGCCGAGCTAGCTTAACAGTACCGACCGAAAGGTCCAAATGAGTAAAATTTGTCGTAGAGGCAGACAAAAATGTAGGGTCCGCAGCATTGAGGCAAACAAGATCCGCCTGGTGGAAGTCTTCTATCAACAGTGAGCCGCGCAGACAAGTACGCAGAGATACCCAAAGCGGGTGATGGGCATTGAAGTCTCCAACCAGCAAATAGGGGGGCGGAAGCTGAGCAAGAAGATGAAGGAGATCAGCTCTTGCCATCAGTGTGGACGATGGAATGTATACAGTACAAAGAGAGAAGGTGTATCCAGAAAGGGAAAGACGGACAGCAACAGCTTGGAAGGAACTGTTTAAGGGGATTGAGTGATAATGGACAGTATCATGGAGAAGAATCATGAGTCGTCCATGTGCTAGAGTGCCACCAACAGAGGGGAGATCAAATCGGACTGATTGAAAATGAGGGAAAACAAAGCGATTGTGGTGATGCAGCTTTGTTTCCTGAAGACAGAAGATGACCGGCGAGTAAGATCGTAAAAGGATCGACAATTCATCTCGATTGGCTCGAATGCCGGGGATATTCCAATGGATAACGGACACAGGGTGGACAGAAAAGGGAAGAATGTGACCAAGGTTGCTCTCAACTCAACGACTGCTCAGAGCCGGCGGCCGACAGCATGGAACGGCATACAGCCGAAGGCATAAGGTCCTGATCCATAGGTTGTTTGGGAGCAGCTCCTGCCACCAGCGATCGGGCGATTGATCGGCCGCCAGCAGTGCGCCTTGGCGACACAGAAGACAGCCGAGGGCAGTTACCACCAGGTGGTACTGTAGATGAGACATGCCGTGGCCTTCTTGGAAACAGGATGTTAAGATGAGGGAGGAATCGATGGTTGTGAAGTTGGGGTACGTAAAAAATCTTCATGAGTAGGCTCTTTTTTTGAAGTCCAGGTGTCTGATTTTGGGGCTCGTGATTTAGCAGAACTCGATGAAGGGTGAGCCATAAAGTGAGCAGGTGATAGTGGGGAGGTTGAACGGGCGATCTTTGCACTGGCCGATTTGACAACTGTGGCACTAAAGGTGAGATCACAAGTCTGCGTGGCTGCCTCCTTTGTAGACCGAGGAGAGGCAAGGACAGTGCTGTATTTCCCTGCGTGAGGCCTAGTGGCCTTTCGACTGGTGAATAACTTTCGAGCAGCAAAGGTCGACACCTTTTCCTTCACTCTGATTTCCTGAATGAGCCGTTCATTTTTGAAAATGGGGCAATCTCTAGAGGAAGCAGCGTGGTCACATATACAGTTGATGCAACAATGGGATGGAGGTGGACAAGCACCCTCATGGACATCCTTGCCACACATAACGCATTTGGCCGGATTGGAACATGACTGGCTGATATGATTGAACCGCTGACACCGATATAGCAACACGTAGGGTTTGGGATGTAAGGGCGAACGGAAATTATCTCATAGCCCGCTTTTATGCTCGATGGAAGTTGAGCTCTGTCAAATGTCAAGAAGACAGTATGGGTTGGAACCAAGTCCTCGTCAACCCTTTTCATGACTCGATGAACAGCCATTACGCCCTGGTCAGACAGGTAGTTTTGAATTTCCTCGTTGGACAATCCGTCGAGGAAGCGTGTATAAACCACCCCACGTGATGAATTTAAAGTGTGGTGTGCTAACACCCGGCCAGGGAAGGCGTGTAGCAGTGGAGTACGCAGCAATTTTTGTACCTGGAGAGCACTGACTGTTTCTAACAACAAGGTGACATTTAGTAATTGGGAACAAGACTTTACAGGCCCTTCAATTGCGTCAACACCTTTCTGAATAATGAAAGGGTTGACTGTGGAGAAGTCTTGACCTTCGCCGGACCGAGAAACAACTACGAACTGTGGCACTGATGGAAGAGTTATCCGTGGCTGGACTCATTTAACTTTCGCTTGTGAGTAGACATAATAGATGATGAGGAAACCATTGTGGAAGTATTCCCATGATTACCGGTGCCTCCGATGGCGTGCTCCTTCCTTTTGGGGGCCCTCTCTGAGGGCAATCTCGCCTTAGGTGATGGTTCACACCTCAGGTCATACCTCCCGAGAAACGGACGGGGGACGGAGGGACCAATCGGCACTTTCGGAAGGTACCAGCTCGGGTAATCACCCCTCCCTGGGCCTGGCCGTTACCAGGGGCGGGGAATTATGCGTTACCCTGTCACTGGCTATGCGTGGGTCGGCCTTCAGACACGCACAGGGAGGAAAAAAGAGAGAGGGAGGGAGGGACAAAGAAAAGGAAATTAAAGAAGAGAGGTTTCAAACGCTGCAGTGGAGAATAGGGTAAAGAGAATAGGTAAGGAAAAGAGAAGGACAAAGGAAGGACAGAGACTTGCCAGCAGAGAAAGTGAAGCAGAGAGACTGTTTTATGGTTTCAAGCGTCCATCTCTGGACGTAGGCACTAAACATACTCCCAGAGGGTGAAAAAGGGAAGGGAAGAGGTGGAGGTGAAGGGGAGGGAAGATGGGGGATGGGGAAAAGGAAGGCATGCAGCCCGGAAAGGAAAGAGGGCCACACTAGCTCGGGGTCCCGTGCTCGCTATGCACGTATCCACAAAAGACTTGTGGACCCCCTGGGGAGATCAGTTGGGGTGTATAGCATAGAATACACAGAAAGAGTATTCACTATTTGATCAAATATTCCAAAGAATTCTACCCATTTGGTTTGTTTATAGCTGCAAATGGTTTCATAGACTTGTTGAATTATCAAAAAATCCTGCTATGGGATTAGCTTGGGGATTAAATTTTGAGATTAGTATTTCCTGGATTTGTTGATCTTACAAAACTTTTTCCATTTTTTACAAGTAAAATTTGATGTGCTGAATTTGATGTCTGACAATATTATGGTAGGCTTAACCACAGTCATTCACAATGCATTTAATTGTTGGGGCAGCAGCAGTTAACTTCACTGCATAAAATGTAACATACTTAGAACAGATATCATGCATGAGTATGATTGAATCTCTCCTCCCGAACAGGCCATGAAGGCCCAAGGGTACTGATCGGCCGCTGTGTCACCCTCAGCCCACATGCGTCACTGGATGCGGATATGGAGGGGCATGTGGTCAGCACACTGCTCTCCCAGCCATATGTCAGTTTCTGAGACTGGAGCCGCTACTTCTCAATCAAGTAGCTCCTCATTTTGCCTCACAAGGGCTGAGTGCATCCCGCTTGTCAACAGCACTCAGCAGACCAGATGATCAGCCATCCAAGTGTTAGCTCAGCCTGACAGTGCTTAACTTCGGTGATCTGACGGGAACCGGTGTTACCACTGCGGCAAGGCCGTTGGCAGTATGATAGAATGATGTCTTGCAAATCAGAGAAGTTTTTAGTATTTGAATAGCATGTAAAAACATGTTAGGATGCTATCACTATAAGTTAAGCTTCTTGCAACAATTATTTGTACCGCAGTGTCTCCACGCCTAGTGTGTATGCCAAATCAGAGCATTCTGACACATAACAGGTGTACAAACAGGTGTATATCAGTGAGAACATTTCTTCTATAAAACAACACACTTTTTATGAAGTTTATAGTGCTGTCGTACTTCATTAATGTTTTCTTGTATGAGGAGTAACTTTAACTTTTTCCATCTGAGATCACTGTCTTGAAATTCTTTCACATTTCTACAAATATCCTAAGAGTATTACCTGTAGTTAATGTCCTACATTAACATGATTTTAAATTTGGAGGTTTGTTCCACAAGGTACTCAAATTCTGGAAGACATTTTGGAAGTTGTAATAAGGCATCAGCTATTACTTGTCTTTTCCTTTTACATGTATAATTTCAAAATCATAAAATTGCAAGAACAACTCCAGCATGTCAGACTATGGTACAACAATTTACAGGACAATAATAAACTTAAAGCTCCGTAATCTCAGTAGACCTTCACATGCCTGCCAAAAAGATGATAATTAAACTTTTTTAAGACCCAGATCACAATCAAGGTTTCCATTGCGGTGCCTGAATACCCATGTTCAGATTCTGATAAAGTTCAACTAGTAAAACAGATTATCGTAATCTCACTTTTTCGCCTTTCTTACCATAAAGTTGGAAAAGACATGCTCCTAGGCCTGAAAATGAGGCATCAGACACAATACAAAAATCTTCTGTCATATTGGGATGATATAATATGTCAGAATGTGTCAAAGTATTATTTTATAGGTTCAAAATCTTCTTAACACTGTTTCATCCAAGACTATTACCCATTTTTCCTTAACAGGCTAGATAATGGAGCACTGTTCAACAGTTGATATGGAATGAAATTCCTAAAGAATGAGCATAGTTAGTTAGTTAGCTTTAATTGTCTTTTGGTTCGAGGAACTGGAAAATTTCCTATAGCATTTACTTTATCAGGATTTGGGGTTATTCCCTCAACGGAAATCTTGTGCCATAAAAATTTAATTTCATCTCTACCAAATTTAGATTTTGGTAGACTGACAATAACACTGGCAGGCAGAAATTTCTGCAGTGTCAGTTCTAACAATTCCAGGTATTCCTACGACGTATGGGTTGCTATCAGAATATCATTAACATATAGTGTAATTTTATAAGCCAGGTCCAAGCACAGTATCAAGAGCAGTCACTCCAGGACTGACATTTACGACAAAAGGTATTGATAAGATCTCTCAGCAGATACAATCTAAAAAAACAATGCTGCACTAAGAAGGAATTTTCCAAATGGTATAGAAATCGATAAATTCAATGTACGTGTAACCATTTATTTATCTGTACATAAACTTCGCATGCACAGACAAATAAATGGTTACACTTTCAGAAAAATTGTATGGTTTATGGAAGAGAAATAGCTTCATAAATTTACCAAGTCAATAACATGTTGTTCCACCTCTGACCATTATGCAAGCAGTTATTTGTCTTGGCACTGATTGATACAGCTGTTGGATGTCCTAAGAGATACTGTGCCAAATCCTATCAAGATGGCATGTTAGACCATAAACTGAGCTGGTTGGAGGGCCCTGCCCATAATGCCATCTTCTAATTAATCTCAATTGGGGAGATATCTGGTTTCCTTACTGGCAAAGGTATGGTTGGCAAGTACAAAGACAAGCAGTGGAAATTCTCACTGTATATGGGTAGGCATTATCTTGGTGAAATGTAAGCCTGTGACACCTTGCCATGAAGAGCAATAACATGGGGCATATAATGTATGACTGTGCTATATGGTGCCACGGATGGCAATAAAGGGGACTCTGCTGTGAAATGAAATGACCATCACTTCTGGTTTTTGGGCCATGTAATGGGTGACAGTCAGGTTGGAATTTTCCGCTGCCCAGGATGCCTCCAGACACGTTTTCACTGGTCATTGGGCCTCAGTTCAAAGTTGGACTCATCATTGAAGATAATTCTACTCCAGTCAATGAGATTCCAGGCCACGGGTATGTCTGGAAACGCACCTTACGGCAGTAGGATACGAACCTGACTCTCACCTACCATACAGACCAACAACCAGGAGCGAGGGTCTGGAGTGCCCTTTATTTTCATTCCAGAACACACTTGGTTGTCATCTCTGACATCCTTACAGCGCAGCAGTATGTTGACGATATTCTGTGCCTTGTTTTGTTGCTCTTTATGCCAAGCCAACCTGCACTTACGTTTCAGCAAAATAATGCACACCTGCAGCATGGCAAGAGTTCCTTCTTCTTGTCTTCTTGCTTCCCAAGCCCCACTTTGGCCAGGAGGATTGCCAATCTTTCCTCAATTGAGAATTTTTGAAGCATTATTGAATTGAATTGAATCAAATTTTATTTGACCCTGTAAGATTACATTGTGTACAATAAATGTACATGTAAATAGGACATGCCAAAGTAGTAACATTCATTATCATTTATTTTTGTACCCCTTTAGCTTACACTTTTACATCACTGATAATGAATTACACTATCTTGCAGGTTTTTAGGCAGATGTCTTAGTAATCTGATACCAGAGTACTGGGGTCCTTTTTCTAGCATTGCCAGTCGGTGGGGTAAGCTCCGTACTTCATTCTTCCTTCTTGTATTGTGGGTGTGTACACTAGCATCTGTAATCCAGTCCTCACTACCTTTTGTGATGTACATTATTGTTTTGTATAAATACAACGATGAAAAATTTAAGATACCTAACTTCTTGAAACAGTTTCTGCGCATTTCAGAGGCCTTTCTTCTTAAAATGACCCTAATTGCTTTTTTTTGTAATGTGAATGCTCGTTTTGTCTCTTGTTTGTTTGAGTTTCCCCACACAGTCACTCCATACTGTAAGTATGGTTCAAAAAGACCATGATACACTGTACACAGAAGGTTATTGTCTGAATACTGTGATAGCTGCATCATTAAGAATATGACATAGCTCAGTCTCTTACAGATATTATTAATATGTTTTTTTTTTCCATTTTGGCTGCGTCCTCCAATCATCTCTGGATTTTGATGATCTGACGCACCAATTGTACAGAATTTGGCATGATATCCCTCAAGAGGACATCCAGCAACTCTGTAAATCAATGCCAAGCAGAAGAACTGCTTGCATAAGGGCCAAAGGTGGACCAATGGGTTACTGACCTGCTCAGTTTGTAAAGCTCTTTATCATGAGTAAATCATCCATTTTTTTCTGAAATTGTAACTATTTGTTTTTCTGTTATGTCCATCACATCTACTGATTTCCATCCAATTTTTGTTAAGGCGTATAAAGGCCATATATTTTCTGGATTCCTTGAAAAGTGATAACTGCCAGTATCGATACCTGAGATCAATACTGGACAGGAACTTAACTTCATGGAATTTTTGCAGTTGTCATTCCAGGTTTTCTGGATGCATTCACACAGGTACAAAAATCTGATTGACAGCTTGAACACTCAGCCTAGGCATACCTGCTGCCACCCAATTTCATGGCCATCATTGGGGCTTATGAGGCCAAGTTTAGTTTGAGAAACTCTCAATTACATGTCATGCCACTTCTGTTACCTCAGTAACATTGACACAGGACTTCGATTTCTCTCCTGTGGCTGATTCCTAATGCTAATAGGAGACTACAATGAGGGGAGAGTGAAGGTTAACTGCCTCCTGCTTCAACCATGGAATGGAGTATGTATTCTCAAAGTAAGTTTCATGAGGTTTAGCTTCCATAAAGCACTGATAAGTATTAATCATCCCTGGTTTCTGTCAAATACATACGTGTATTTTGATAGTAACTCTTTAAGTTCTTGTTGTTGTTGTTGTTGTTGTTGTTGAGAAATTCCAATAGATTCCAATACTTTGTTACAAATAACATTGTTATCCTCATATGTTGAAACATCATCTTCAGAGAGGTTATTAATTAGCAACTCTTTGGTTTGTATAAGCTTTATCTGTATATTTCAGTGAAACTTACCGTGATGTCTGCTTATCCCAACCAAATCCACAGCACAATTTTCACATATAATTGTAGGTGGCACTTTCCTGACTGAAGGTAAGTTTTAGCATTTCTCTCCTAAAGAAACTCAAGACTGAAAGTACATATTTTTATTAATCCCCTGACCATCAGAAAGATACACTCCATCACCACATTCCTTACATTTATGTCTGTGTTTATACTTGGATGTGTTTAGACTTACCACCTACAACACCAACTATGCAGTTTTTCACAGGGTAGGTATGTAATTCTTTAACAATACTGATTTCATAAAACAAGTATCGAGGCATTATATGAACCATACTTCCAGCATCAAGCAAAATAATAGTTGGAATAGTTTGTCAATTCATCTTGGATGACAGTACAATCATTATATCTCAAAACATTACCTCTTGCATTTAAACTGCCACCACCACATTCCATGGCCATCATTGGGGCTTATGAGGCCAAGTTTAGTTTGATAAACTCTCAGTTACATGTCATGACTTCTCTGTGACCTCAATAACATTGACCACAGGACTTTGATTTCTCTCATGTGGCTGATTCCTTTGATTAGAATGTTACTGATTTCTAGAATTAGTATATTTTGCATTAAACCGTGGCTGCTACTGTGGCTTGAAATACCATTGGTTATGTTACTCCACAAATGTTTTCCACTAGTTTGATAACCGGGATGGTATATGTCACTGGTTCTTCTTGTATTTTCATAATTTGGAGAGTTACCATTTGAGAGTCCATCACCTGGCATTTGAGGAGCCAGCGGGGGAGCAACGAAGTTGGTATGAGCATCAGCTGATAGCTGATGACTGTTGTTGTACGAGAGGCGTTTGAAAAGTTTGTGCAAAGTCTGAGAGATGGCACCACCAGCGCATATCAAGGTCATGTTTAGTTAGTAGCATCTTTGGAAAGAACGCACACCAAGATTCAGCCATATTGGTCTATTTCTTTGTATTTGGCATTCGTGTGAATCAAGGAAGTCGAGTCATTGTCAAAAAATGGACAAAAAAGAATTTTGTGTGGTGATTAAACATTACTTCATGAAAGGCAAAACGCCTCAGGAGACTAAAGAGAAACTTGATAAACATTACAGTGACTCTGCACCTTCGATTAGAACAGTTTATAAGTGGTTTCAAAATTTTTGGAGTGGCCATATGGGCACAATTGCTGCTGAACACTCTAGATGCCCTGTGGAGGTTACGACTCCATAAATCATTGATAAAAATCATGATAAGGTGATGGATGACAGAAGAGTTAAGGTGCGTGAGATTGCTAGTGTTGTGGGCATCTCAAATGAATGCGTACATAATATTTTGCACAAACATTTGGACATGAGAAATCTATCCGCAAGATGGGTTCTGCAATTGCTCACACTTGACCAAAAACGTAATCATGTGAAGTGTTGCAAGGATGGTTTGCCACTGTTCAGGAAGAATCTGCAGCAGGACTTCAAGCATTGTTTCGTCACTGTGGATGAAACATGGATACATTACTATGCTCCAGAGACAAAAGAATGATCTAATTAATGGGTTACCAAAGGGAGAATCTGCAGCAAAAAAGGCGAAGACCATTCCTTTGGCCGGAAAGGTTATGGCGACTGTCTTTTGGGATTCACAGGGGATAAACCTCATAGACCATCTGAAAAATGGTAAAGCTATTACAGGTGCATATTATTCATTGTTACTGGACCGTTTGAAAACTGAGCTGCAAGAAAAACGCCGGCGATTGGCCCTCAAAAAAGTCCTTTTCCATCGCGACAGTGCACCAGCACACACCTCAGCAGTTGTGGTCGCAAAATTTTACTCAAATAAGGTGATTGCAGCAACTAATAGCTATTTTGCAGACTTGGACATTCCTATTATTCGAAAGGGATTAACAAATTACAACAGCGTTGGATGAAGTGTATAAGTCTAAAAGGATACTATGTTGAAAAATAAAAAAGGTTTACCCCAAACACATAAGTAGTTTTAATTTTTGTACGGACTTTTCAAATGCCCCTCATACTGCTGTGTGGTG
The DNA here is from genome assembly GCF_023898315.1 of Schistocerca nitens. Lineage (NCBI taxonomy): Eukaryota > Metazoa > Arthropoda > Insecta > Orthoptera > Acrididae > Schistocerca > Schistocerca nitens. The sequence goes on from NC_064619.1 coordinate 169,097,709, forward strand.
GCATTGCCTGGCTGACACTATTGCCATTTCGATAACCATTACTGTTATTACCATTAGCTCTTACATTCTTATTTATCAAATCAATTGAATCTACAATAGATAGAAAGTATTCCAGATTCAACTCAGGCACTTGTGCCAGTTTTTCTCTGACATTGATTGGTAGCTTGCCTTTAACAAAGTGCAGTACATCTCTATGTGATATGGGTTCAGCCCAGAAACATGTTTTGTTTAAATATTTCTCTGACTTCCTTTTTTGACATTGTAAGATTCAGGATGGAAAAGTTGCTTGCATAATCTTTCCTGTATACACTGGGACTAATGTTTTGCTAGAAAGGCTTCCTGAAACTTTTCACACAGTTGACAACATTCATTGGTTTCAGTTGCCCAGATGGTGGCCTCACATTGTACAGAAATAATAAATTGAACTTTTTGTTGGTCAGGCCATGTTTTGGGTAACACACCTTTGAAAGATCTAATAAAAATGATGGAGTCTGCACTTTTTTCCCAGTGGGACTGTCTGCTTTTTAAGAGACTCTTTTCGAACAAAACAGGACAAATAGTGGGCTCTGGCCCCATACTCCTAGTTGTAAGGTTTTGTGGTAATCAATTACTACTACATACTTCGTCAGTACATGTTTTCAAGAGACCCTGTGCTATGACAGATATCAATAGTCAAATTACATAGGTTCCTCCATTTCTTAATTGTTTCTTAACAACATTCCACTCGTTTTCTATATTACTTATGTGAGCATTAAGCTGAGATTGTACATTGTCTTGCTATTGAGGCAACTCTTCTGTCAGTGTATTCTGTAATTGCCCGAATTCATTCTCGTTAATTGGATCTACTGTTTTCTAAGCATTCTGCTCATGAGCTCAAGAATGTCATTAATGTCACTAAATGGGAGCTGATAAAATGTTGAAAAACACGTTTACTAAAGGCAAACCTCAGTATATAAAAGTTTGCCCATTAGATGTGATATAGTGCTCAGAGCCATTTGCACCATTTATTAAGTAGACAGAGGAGTTTGTGTTGTGCATTTAGAACCTTAGTAACATCTGTTGCTTGGAAACATTGAAGTGTGCATACTTCACACTTGCACACTCAGCAATTATGTAATTCATTCCACCCTGTGACATATCACAGGAAGATAATTATTATGGAAAAATGAATGCTTAAGGTAATGACACAGGTGCCTCTTTCTTCCACCACTAGACCTCTCTTTCAGAACCAGCAGCAGTACCTATGAAACTTTGTTGTACAGATGAAAATTTGTACTTACTTACCAAAAACTACTATTTAAAAAATGTCATATTCACAAAGATAAGCTGATTGTTTTTTTTATTCCCCTATCCATTTCAACTGTACAAATCATAAACAGGTATTGTAAAATGCAAACCGGCATACTTTATGTAGATAATAACATGTCATCAGTAGCAAGACGTGTGAGAGTTTAGCGAAGTCATAACTAATAAAAGATTATAAATCATCACAGCTCTGAAATTCATGTGATGTCATTCCAAATTATGAACAAAATATATTGAAAGTGGGTGCAAATAAGATATTATGCAAGAAGATTACAACCCATCCATTTAATAAGGCTGAATTTAATACTCTAAGTAAGTTACATGGCAAGATTATATAAAGAAAAGTATGCTCTATAAATCTAAAATGGTCTTCAATGCATTGCTTGCATAAATAAAGAAATAATGCATTTTTTATGGGAAGTTGAAAGGTGCTGATATCTAACAGTTTCTACAGTATGAAGAATATATATATACCATAGTATTCAGATCTGTACAGGTTTGTCCTCCATACAAAGAATATTTCTACTGCTGTTTCTCTGTTTCGATTCTTTCAGTTGCAGTTGGATACCCAGCAAGTTATCAAAATGAGCTTTGGGATGAGCAGTAATTTATTTATTTATCTTACAGCTCGAAACATGTATTTAACATGCATGGGCAATGTTATAATAATTACATTCAGATTATTGATACACAATATAAATAGATTACATGCTACTAAGTAAAATATCATTTAAGTATATTTAATATAGCATTCCTGAGGTCAAATCATGTCAGCACCATACTGTATGGGCACTTCAATACAAGCCATTTTTTTAACTCGTTTTTAAAAATTCTACCAGAAAGCTGTTTCAGGTTGTTTGGCAGAGAATTATAAAATATTGCTCCCTTAATGAATGGGGTATTTGTTGTTAGATTCAATCGTCTGCTCACCATATGAAAGTCTGATTTTTGTCTTGTATTGTAATCATGGATTTCCATATTCCTGTTTGTCACTTTTTTGTCTTTTTTCACTAATAATATTGATTGAAACATATATACTGCATGTTGTTGTTGTTGTTGTTGTTGTGGTCTTCAGTCCTGAGACTGGTTTGATGCAGCTCTCCATGCTACTCTATCCTGTGCAAGCTTCTTCATCTCCCAGTACCTACTGCAACCTACATCCTTCTGAATCTGCTTAGTGTATTCATCTCTTGTTCTCCCCCTACGATTTTTACCCTCCACGCTGCCCTCCAATACTAAATTGGTGATCCCTTGATGCCTCAGAACATGTCCTACCAACCGATCCCTTCTTCTGGTCAAGTTGTGCCACAAACTCCTCTTCTCCCCAATCCTATTCAGTACCTCCTCATTAGTTATGTGATCTACCCATCTAATCTTCAGCATTCTTCTGTAGCACCACATTTTGAAAGCTTCTATTCTCTTCTTGTCCAAACTATTTACCGTCCATGTTTCACTTCCATACATGGCTACACTCCATACAAATACTTTCAGAAATGACTTCCTGACACTTAAATCTATACTCGATGTTAACAAATTTCTCTTCTTCAGAAACGCTCTCCTTGCCATTGCCAGTCTACATTTTATATCTTCTCTACTTCGACCATCATCAGTTATTTTGCTCCCCAAATAGCAAAACTCCTTTACTACTTTAAGTGTCTCATTTCCTAATCTAATACCCTCAACATCACCCGACTTAATTCGACTACATTCCATTATCTTCGTTTTGCTTTTGTTGATGTTCATCTTATATCCTCCCTTCAAGACACCATCCATTCCATTCAACTGCTCTTCCAAGTCCTTTGCTCTCTCTGACAGAATTACAATGTCATAGGCAAACCTCAAAGTTTTTATTTCTTCTCCATGGATTTTAATACCTACTCTGAATTTTTCTTTTGTTTCCTTTACTGCTTGCTCAATATACAGATTGAATAACATCGGGGAGAGGCTACAACCCTGTCTTACTCCCTTCCCAACCACTGCTTCCCTTTCATGTCCCTCGACTCTTATAACTGCCGTCTGGTTTCTGTACAAATTGTAAATAGCCTTTCGCTCCCTGTATTTTACCCCTGCCACCTTTGGAATTTGAAAGAGAGTATTCCAGTTAACATTGTCAAAAGCTTTCTCTAAGTCTACAAATGCTAGAAACGTAGGTTTGCCTTTCCTTAATCTTTCTTCTAAGATAAGTCGTAAGGTCAGTATTGCCTCACGTGTTCCAGTATTTCTACGGAATCCAAACTGATCTTCCCCGAGGTCGGCTTCTACTAGTTTTTCCATTCATCAGTAAAGAATTCGCGTTAGTATTTTGCAGCCGTGGCTTATTAAACTGATAGTTCGGTAATTTTCACATCTGTCAACACCTGCTTTCTTTGGGATTGGAATTATTATATTCTTCTTGAAGTCTGAGGGTATTTCGCCTGTTTCATACATCTTGCTCACCAGATGGTAGAGTTTTGTCAGGACTGGCTCTCCCCAAGGCCGTCAGTAGTTCCAATGGAATGTTGTCTACTCCGGGGGGCCTTGTTTCGATTCAGGTCTTTCAGTGCTCTGTCAAACTCTTCACGCAGTATCGTATCTCCCATTTCATCTTCATCTACATCCTCTTCCATTTCCATAATATTGTCCTCAAGTACATCGCCCTTGTATAGACCCTCTATATACTCCTTCCACCTTTCTGCTTTCCCTTCTTTGCTTAGAACTGGGTTTCCATCTGAGCTCTTGATATTCATACAAGTGGTTCTCTTTTCTCCAAAGGTCTCTTTAATTTTCCTGTAGGCAGTATCTATCTTACCCCTAGTAAGATAAGCCTCTACATCCTTACATTTGTCCTCTAGCCATCCCTGCTTAGCCATTTTGCACTTCCTGTCGATCTCATTTTCGAGACGTTTGTATTCCTTTTTGCCTGCTTCATTTACTGCATTTTTATATTTTCTCCTTTCATCAATTAAATTCAATATTTCTTCTGTTACCCAAGGATTTCTACTAGCCCTCGTCTTTTTACCTATTTGATCCTCTGCTGCCTTCACTACTTCATCCCTCAAAGCTACCCATTCTTCTTCTACTGTATTTCTTTCCCCCATTCCTGTCAATTGTTCCCTTATGCTCTCCCTGAAACTCTGTACAACCTCTGGTTCTTTCAGTTTATCTAGGTCCCATCTCCTTAAATTCCCACCTTTTTGCAGTTTCTTCAGTTTTAATCTACAGGTCATAACCAATAGATTGTGGTCAGAGTCCACATCTGCCCCTGGGAATGTCTTACAATTTAAAACCTGGTTCCTAAATCTCCGTCTTACAATTATATAATCTATGTGATACCTTTTAGTATCTCATATACTGCACAGATAGTCATAATATTAAACTTAAACTTAATAATATACTGCATAATAATATACTGCATAATATATACTGCATAATAATTAATAATATACTGCATAGATAGTCATAATATTAAACTTAATAAACAGGTTTTTACATGAAGTTCTGGGTCTTACTTTTGCCATAGTTCTTATTACTCTTTTCTGCAATACAAATACCCTTTTTATATTGTATTGGCTACACCCACCCTACAATACAATTCCATAAGATAGATGGGGATACACCAACCCAAAATACGCTATTTTTATTGCTTCGATATCTAAATATTGAACTAATCTCCTTAGTAAATACAGACTAGATGTTATTTTACCACAGACATGATTGTGTGAGTAAAGTGGTGTAAGTGGAATACTGTCTGTATGTGATTGTATAAATAATTATTAATACACACGAATTTGTTTCCCTGTGATATTATCTACATTCTGTGTATTAGAACTGACTTTGCTATAACACTATACAAAATGTTCAAAGAGCAAATAAATGTTACTAATATTTGATCACGATTCTGAACCACTGACTCTATACACCAGAAGACTCTACCAAATATAGTATGATTCTTTATTTGTCACTGACAACAAATAGGCCCAACACCAGAGCAGGCTTCATCTCTTCTACATAATTACAGTCATATACAGTTACTGATCACATAAGTACATACATTTTGAATTTTAACATAATATGTTCACAGCCTTCAAATAAAAAAAAAAGTCTGTTAGTGATGAGACATATGTAAAGGATTACATCTGTGAGTGTATTAAACTTTCTAACGGAGGCTGACAGTGATCGCTTGGTTTAGCCAATCACATTTCTCTCATTACTTTTTCATTTTCAATACTGTATGTCATATGTGTAGAGTGCCTCCATACCAACAGTCCATAAGAACTGTGAGACTAGAAACAGTCCAAAATATGTCAGTCTTAGATATTTGAAAGTTACAACATTTCTCAATTTCTACATTAGTTACATTACCATTGTTATCATTTTGCAAATGTGATTGATGTGTTCTCCCCAGTCGATTTGAAGTCAATAAGAAATTCAAAAGTTTAACTGTTTTATTTTATATGTCATTAGGTAGCCCTAACAGAAGACCATGGGTCTTACCTGGGTTACACAGAAGTTTGTTGTTCACTGTAGCAGCTAGTGATTCTAGTGATATTTGTTTTAATAATCTTATCCTTATGGGTGGTAATTATTGTTGTGGTAGCTGCACAGCAGATCACAGAATGTGGAACATGATAGCATGAAAATTGACATGTCTCCTGCACAATACGATCATATGATCTATAGAATGTATTTTATGAGATGATTAAAATACAATATAAAAAATAAAAATAGAGGAACAATTGCATTTATAAAAGAAAGAATGGTCCAAGGACTTATCTCTGTGGTTCCTGTGTCTCAATAATTGTCATCAGAGAATGGCTGTTTCTCACAAAACCACTATTATTTCTGTTACTTAAGTATTAAGCAATAATAATTTTATTGATTTATTATATACGGTACCCCACAAAACTCAAGTTTCTCTAGTAATATTGCAATCTAACGAATAAAGGCAAAGGTTTTACTTGTCACATGAAGCAACATCAAGAACTGCTGAAGCAGTATTTTTTCCCTATCACCAGAGTGATTCTTTGATAGGAGATAACTTTCTTCAAAATGATCACTTACATTTAGTTGATATTACAATATGAATTTCAAATATCTTGCAAATTGTTGGAAATATTGGATACTGGTCAATAATTTGGGGGGAGATTTTTGCCTTTTTTAAACATTGGTATTTTCAGTCTAAAATAAATAAGTTTTATTTTTCCTTTAATTGCTTTTGCATACTTATGCTTCTGATTATGGTAATTTTTATCAGTTTTACTTATTTCATTTGACTGATGCTATAACTGGTTTATTGTCAGCTGTTGTTTTCAAATATGGCTTTCTTGGAATGAAAAGTACATATAATCTAATCTACCAGTTCCTTGATGTGACTGATATTTATTGATCATTCATTTTATCATATTCAGTAATACAGAACTTGCCACATGTTGATTCAAACAAATTTAAATAATAGTGTCTGTATACAAATCATGCAAATAACCAAATACATAAACCAAACAAATTCTAAGTTTACATTATATCAGTATATCCTGTGACATGTGGCTACATTTAACTTAAATAATGGATGCCCTCAAATTGGTAAAATTCATGTACTTGTCAACACTGTAAAAGCTTTCACTTATAAGCACTTTCTTAAGCTCATTTTTAAAAATGTACAGCTTTGGTATCTTTGTAATTCTCAAGAGGAGGGCACTAAAAAGAAGTTTAGAATGATATGTTACACTTTTATGATATTGAGCTTTCTTATGTACTTCTTTGTAAAAGTCAGTTCTGTTTCTAGGTTCATAGTCATGGTATCACTGTTCAGAACAAAAAATTGGGGATGGGATTTCAAAAACGGAAGAGTTATAACTTTCAATTCTTTGAATATTTTCCTGCAGGACTCCCTAGGTGCAACCCCTTTTACAATTCTTATTATTGTTCTTGAATATTATGTGAGTGTTTTGCTAGACTTGAAATACCCCAAAATATGGCACCATATTGCAGTAGATTTTGCCTGAATGCGTAATAGGCAGTCATCACTGTTTCTTCATATTGACCCATTCTATATGTTTGTGCCATTCAAGATGCTCATCTAACCAAATCCATTTTCCGTTCACCTAACTTCAGTATTTTACTAGGGATTACTTTATTTTATGTATGATTATTGTGCCCTATAATATTTCATATTGCTTCACTTTGTAAATCTTAATATAATGCAATGCAATAAATCCATGTAAAAAAATGAAGAATAATGATTTGTGGCACTACTAATATACATCATATTTTTCTGAATACTATAGAACAGTAATTATGTAACTATGATTTGTCTATAAGTAAATGTTACAAGCTGTGTAACAAACTGTAACAATTTCAAAGCATGTTGTTAACACATACCATATCCCATCAACATTCATCTTTCACAAAGCTTAACAGTAATCATAACATGTTCTTTTGCTGACGGGATCTATCCTTGGGCCAATATTGTTATTGTATTATATAAATAATCTGCTGACTAACATAAATTCAGACACTATTCTTTATGTGGACGACTCTACAGCAAGAAAAGTGAAAAATTAATTGGTCATTTCAGCAGTCTCTAGCTGAAATTGAGGTCTGGGTGAGAAATAATGGTCTGAAATTAAATCTAACAAAGACACAAATCATTCACTTTACCACAAAACAAGCTGTACAGGATACGCTAGAAATACCATATGAGGACAATCACCTTGCCACGAGAGAGAGAGAGAGAGAGAGAGAGAGAGAGAGAGAGAGAGAGAGAGAGAGAGCACTTTGACATTTTCTTAATTACACTTTACATATTTTGTCTTCTTTTTACATGCAAGATTAAAAAAATTTACATTTACAAAAGAATCCATTAAAGGAAATAACATTTTCTTACTTACTCTTTACATATGTTGTCTTCTTTTTATATGAAAGTTGGAAAAAGGAAGGTTTATGCAGAAAAGTCAAAAGATGAGCACTATCTGTTTAGATAGTAAAGAAATTCATCAACATTATAGAAACTTTGACTTAATAGTAGCTTCTTTAATTCTTTTTTAAATATATGTAATTTTTGTATGCTTTTTATTTCTTTTGGGTAGATACATCACACTATTTTGGTACAGGGCTTTTGAATGTATGTTTCTATGGAAATCATGCCTGTTTCTGGTTTGATAGTTGCATACTTAACTGTTTAGACAAGAGAATTCTTTATTTGAGTTCATGAAACATACTGATTCATAGATGAATAAACTAGGGAGGGTCAAAATTTTCAACTCCTTAAGAGTCCTCTACATGGATCTCTGTAGGCAACACCATTCAAAATACAATTAGCTCTCTTTTGGAGCTTAAAACAACTTTTTGTGAAACCTATATTCCCCCCAAAATATAATACCATATCTTAGATTACTATGTATGTAGGAGTAGTAGGCACATAGTACTGTTTCAAAATTGCAGTTTTCTTTAAGTTTTCTTAATATGTAACAGTATTTACTAAGTTTTGTATTCGATAGTTCAACATGTTTTCCCCATCTTAAGTTATTGTCCAACCATACACCTAAACATTTTGTAAAAGAAGTTCGTCAGTTTGTTCTATCAGACATTTCCCAATCTTTACTCTTACATTATTTTTTACTTTGTTTGTTATGTATCTAAAATTCATTTAAGTGGTTTTTTTGTCATTTATAATTAAATAATTGTCCTTGAACCATTCAGCTGCCTCATACACTATTGAAGTTATTTTTTCTTGTAGCTCAGCTTCACTAACTCACTCGATAAAAAGGCTCATATGGTCTGCAAAAAATACATTCTGCTCTTGTTAGATGCTTAGGAAAATCATTAATAAAAACTAGGAAGAGCAGGGGGCCTAGAACAGGACCCTGCTGTAAAACAGAGTTGGTTTTCAGACATGTTGAGCAATATATTGTGCCATTATGTATTATTTCAACACATTGATATCTATTGCACATATAGAGTTGAAACAAGCTGTATGCTTTTCCACATACTCCATAGCAATACAGTTTCTCTAGCAAAATATCATGGCTGATGAGGTCAAATGCCTTGGGTAGATCTATAAATATTCCACAGTTTAAGTCCTCATTATCCATTACAGTTAAAACCTGTTCCAGCAAGTGATATACAGCTGCTTCTGTAGACCTGTTTTTCCTGAACCCATTCTGTGCATCGGTTAGAATTTTGCATTTGTTTAGGAAACTCTACAGTCTCTCATACATAATCCTCTCAATTACTTTAGCAAAACCTGATACTTGTGACAATGGTCTATAATTTTGTATGGTATATGTACAGTCTTTTTTATAAAGCACCTTTATTGTTGAATTTTTAAGTACAAAAGGGAATTCACCATTTTAAATGATGTATTAATAAAGTCAAATAGTTCAGTTATTATTTTGTTTGCTCTATGTTTTATGCCCTTATCAGGAATACCATCACATGTACGGGACATTTTATTTTTCAGCTTAGTGTATTTCTTACTTCTGAACACATAACAGGGTACAAAAACATTGATTTTTCATTTGTGGGAACTTTGACTTACTACCATTTGAGTTCCCCAGGTTGTCATTGAACATATTGGCAACACATAGAGGGTCTTCAATAACTTTTCCTCCCTTTTTTGTTATAAGATTATTGTTTGTCACTTTGGATTTACCAATGTTATGGTTTATGACCTTCCAAACTGATTTGGTTTTATTGCTGCCTTTTCTGATATAACATTGTTCGTTTTTTTGCTGCATGAATAACTTTCTGTAGCATCTTAGATATGGTGTTAATGCTGCATCAAACTTTGTATACCAACTCAGATTTCTAAGAGTACCTGCAGATATCTTAATTTTATTTATTTATTTAGCATCCAATAGATCACACATGTGATATAGGCTTTGTCATTTGATTACACGTATCAGATAACAACACATAATAAATGGACAAACATATACAGACAGCAAAACAAATTACATACACATAGTATGTAAGTAGTGTACAAGAACTTATTACACAAAAACAAAAGTACGTGCTCATGATAAACAATTGTAGATCATGAACTACGCCTTATACACAAAACGTATTACGGATATTTAACAGATTTGTCATAAGTACCATAAGTACCAAGTTGAAAACATAATTAAATTAGTTTAAATTTTTTTAAAAAAATAAGTACAGGTTTCAATCCACAGTCTGAGACAGGTATTCATTTACACTGTAGTAGCATTTTTCCATCAAGTATTTTTTTACTTCACGTTTGAAATTATTTTTGCCTTTCAATTCTTTAATTTGAGATGGAAGTTCATTTAAAAGCTTTATTCCTAAGTGGCTAACATGTTTCTGACTTCTAGTTTTTGCTGCATAGGGAATGTGGAAGTCTTTACAATGCCTTGTATTGTGATCTTGGTAGCTTGAGTTGGTTTGGAGATCGCAGTTATTTTTACTTATGAATTCCAGGCATTTAAAAATGTATATTGATGGTATTGTCAATATCTTTAGTTGTCTGAATAAGGGTCTACAGTGAGTTTGTGGTGGGCTGTGTCATGATATGAATCACTCTTTTTTGCATAATAAAAATGTCATTTGGTCTTGACCTGGTTTTTCCCCAAAACCATTTGCCATAGCTTGCAACTGATTGGAAATAACTAAAGTACACCGCTCTAATACATTCCTTGCTACATACCTTGGATATTATTCTTAATACACTGTGTTCATTCCAGTTTAAATCTTGGTCAATTCGCATTCCCAGAAACTTTGTGGTGCACTCTTTTTCTATTTGTTTGCTATCCAGCATAAGGCACATATTTTCCCCTTGACACTTGCTTCCATATTGTATAAAGTTTGTTTACTTTGTATTTAATGTTAGCTTATTTGAATAAAATCATGACTATGTATGAGAGCATTTTTTCTGCTGTAGTACACAGTGATTCTTTTATATCACTAATTATGATACTCGTGTTATCTGCAAATAGTAGAATTTTGGCTGAGCTGTCTGGAGCCTGTATATCATTGATATAAATTAGAAATAACAATGGGCCCAGAATGCTGCCCTGTGGAACACCTATTTCAATTTGTTTTGGTTCAGATATGAGTTTAAAATTGTGAAGATTGTTGGATAACCTCAGCTCAACAACTTGTGACCTGTTTTGCAGATAAGATTCAAACCATTTTTTAACAGTACCCCTGATACCTTCAAGTTTCCCTAGTAATATTACATGGTTCACAGTATCGAAGGCTTTGGATAAATCTAGATTAATTCCAACAACCTGTTTATTTGACTCCAAATTTCTTACTAATTCTGTTGTGTAGTCCAATATGGCTATTTCTGTACTGTGCCCTACTCGAAAACCATGTTGACTTATTTATTTGTCTATGTTTTTCTAGATATTTTGTAACCCTGATTTTCATTAATTCCTCAAGTATTTTGGAGAAGGCTGGGAGGCGAGATATAGGTTGGCAACTTTCTATTTTATGTCTGTCACCATTTTTGTATAGAGGTATCACTTTAGAGATTTTAAGTTTATCCGAGAATATCCCTTTACTAAGGGACAAGTTTGCTATGTGCACTATAGGTTTGACAACACATGAGCAATTTTCTTAATTATTGATACAGGTGCATCATCCAACCCAGAGGACATTTTGGATTTCAAGCATTTAATGACTTTTATAACTTCATGCTCATCTGTTGGGATTGCCATCATGCTGGTATTTACCATTGGAGTTGTCACTGTTGGTTGTTGCTTAAATTTACTACTTAAAGTAAGGGGAATATTTACAAAATAATTGTTTACATAGTTTGCCATGGCATCTTTTTATATGGGGGTATTTTCATTATTTTAAAGATTGATTTCCTGTTCTTTACTTTGACCCCCAGTTTCTTTTTTTACCATTTTCCACATCATTCTGGGCTTGTTACTAGCCTGCCTTATTAATCTCTCATTACTTAATAATTTTGCTTTGCTATTACTTTGCGGTAAGTCTTTTTGTATGTCCTCGCATACTCAACAAACTGCTGATCATGACATGTTTTTAACTTTAAACTTAGTAATATCATGGTTTCACTTGACTTTTTAATTCCGGGTGTAATCAAGGTCCCTTTGGATCCAGATGATCTGTAACTCAAAAGCTTTTTTGGAAACATTTCAAAGTATATCATAAAAGTGGAAGCAAATGTATTGTAAGCATCGTTTTTGTTTGTTTGTGCCAAGACCTCTGACCAAACTGCATTTTTTAAATTATTTTTGAACTGATTACAATTTTCAGAGAGAAAAATCGTTTGTACTCCTTTTTATTTTCCTCCTCCTTGGGAGTTGCAGTGGGATTAAAGATTAGTGCATTATGATCTGATAATCCTATATTCACATTTGTAACTGCAACCTCCTGTGTGACCACATTTGAGAAGATGTTATCTATTAGGCTTTCACTGGAATCTGTTGTTCTAGTGGAAGCTGATATGTGGGGGAACATGTTGAAGCTTTTTAGTATGTCTAAAAAACTTGTTTTTTACTGAACTCTGGACCAACAGATTAATATTAAAGTCACTACAAAGAATTATGGTAGAGTTCTCATTTGAGAAAATGTTGAGCATTTCTTCCAAATTCTTAAGAAAGACTTCATTATCTCCAGATGGCGATCTGTGAATTACTGCAACAATTATTTTCTTCTTTAAACTATATAACTGAATGGCTACTGCTTCAAAATCCTTTTCTATGATTAATGGTTTAGCCTCGTATCTTAACTTAAATTTAAGCTTGGGATTTAGATAAATGCATACACCACCACCTTTGGCATTTTGCCTACAGTACCGAATGGCAAGTTTATATTGGCTTAAGTTTATGCTGTTTAGTTCACTGTCCCTGCACCAATGTTCCATAACACATAAACAATCAATATGATCACTATTTGCTGCTACTTCAAGTTCAAGGTACTTGTTTTAAGGACACTGAATGTTCAGACACATAATTCTTAGCTGATTTGAACAACCCGACTGACCTATGACTTTACACTCTGTTGATGCATTTTCTCTTACACCGTTACAAGATTTCATACCTTGTAGATTCCTCTACTTGCAAACATTTACCTGTTTCCCTGTTATGTGCTGATGTTCACTGTTTTGCCAGGCAAAAATCCTGGCTTCTCAAGGGTGGCTGCCTTCTTCTGGTGTGATGACTGCTCCTACTACCACTGCTGCTGCTGCTGCTGCTGTGTGCTGTCACACTGAATGCCAGTGATTCTGGTTGCTTGGTTATTGATGTTGGAACTACTGCTTCTGATGTTTCTGTAACTGCTAATGATTCTGGTTGGTTCGTTTTTGATGCTGTAACTCTTGCTTCTGATGTTAGTTCTGCTGCTGCTGCTCAGCTGCTGCTGCTGCTAATGTTGGTTCAGTAGTAGGTTCCTCTGTTGCTACTGTTTTATGGAGGTCTATTTGCATGCTGCTGCTGTTTGTGCTGGTGTTTCTGCTACTGGAGATTTATACCATCCCAGTTCAGTGGCTGTCACTTTGGAATTGCATTTAATTGCTTCCCTTATTAAGTTTCCTAACCAGGCCTTCCCATTTCTGTTAAGGTGAAGCCCATGTTTCGTAAAACATTCTCTATCAAGTGTGCTTGAGTCAATTTCACATTACTGAATAGCCCAGAACTACTTTTAAGTTACACATTACCATTCGGGGAAACCATACCTGTGGGTAAAGTTCACCAGTAAAATGTTTGTAGTTTGCAGTAAAATGCATGTGTCACTGTCTAAATAGTCTACTATTTGCAATGAATGTTATAAGCAGTATAATAGAAACATCAGTCAGAAAAGTTGTATATCATGCATATTTGTATCTGTGAATAGATATGGTATAATTTTTTGGCGATCAGAGAAAACAAAGTTACACAGAGTCTTAAGGCTACAGAAAAAAATCATTAGGGCCATGACAGGTGCAGAAAAAAAGGCAATCGTGCAGACCTCTGTTCAATACCCGTAATCTTATGACTGTACCTGGCCTCTTTTAAGTTTTCTAAACAAAAACCACGACTTTTTCAGCATGATCTGTTTAAGCATGATTATGAAACAAGAAACAAATATCAGTTGTTGGGTTCAAATGGGAATATATCATTGGCTAAAACTGCTGGAGAAGACCTTACAATAAGGGTATGAGTCTGGGAAATAAAGTCTGTGATAAAATTTAAAAATTATGAACCAGAAGAATTTGGACAACATTTACAAAAATACCTAGCAAGTAAATATTATTACAGCGTAGAAGAATTTATGACTGGCTGTCACAAATAACTGTGCCTGATGTTACATTTTATTCTCTCATGCTAAAAAAGTACTTTAAGTAAATACTTATTCACTATTTTACTTTATTTTCAACATGATTATTTTAAATCACTCTGTGGTACTTACAATTACAGAATACCTGTAATTATTCTGTATACTTACAATGAGAAGTAGCTTTAAACTGAAGAGTCACCTATGTCCCAGTCATCTTACAGTATATCACGATGAAGTTCCTATGCTATTCTGACTTTATCTATTGGCTAAGCTACTAATTGTCAAAAGTTTAATATTTGCCGAGGTCCAAACGTGGCTCGTTGGTCTAGGGGTATGATTCTCGCTTAGGGTGCGAGAGGTCCCGGGTTCAAATCCCGGACGAGCCCGAATTTATTTTTTGCTCCTACATCTTATTTTAATTCCCGAAACTTTGACAATTTGATTTCTATCCCTGCTGTTAATACATTTACATACACATTATCATATGGACAGAATATTACAACACACTAAGCAGCATAGGTGTGTTAGGACGAATTAAAGAGCAAATTAAACTAGATTCTTTATTAGAACACTCATAGTTTCACCATTCAAGACGGCTTTGTGGAATAATATACGCCATTTTCCTAAAAGCATCGTAAGGTTACGAAAAAGAAACAGCCAGTCGTTGTTAACAAATAACCAAAGCTTACGAAGTGACAATAGTACGATATTGTTGTCCAGTAACAGCATAAGAATATAGTTAATAACGTAAGTTCATTTAGTAAAAAACTAGTAACCCTCATTCTTTAAATGTTCTAACTCCCAAGTATAAAACAGCTACAGTACTTTTTCACTGACCTCAATGTTTATGACGTCATAGCTCTCAAATTATGAGCCGTAAAATGACAATTTTGCAGATGCATTCAGAAGTAAGTGTGTATACTGTCAGCAAAATGTGCTGCGGATAGAGGTAGTAATAAATAAATAATAAATTTAAACGTTATACCTACTGCTGAACAGTTAATACTTTCATTAGAAAAAAAGTACGAAATTACGAATAAAGTCGCTAAGTGCTCTAGACAAATATGTTGAATGCAAACTGCGCACTGTGAAATAGAAACAGAACCTTTAGAAATAGGATCTTTATTTGCCTTTCGGTATGTTTTGCACACAATTGTGTAAATTCTTATACATTACTGACTTACGCATATTGGCATGATTCATAATATAGTTATTGGCTGCTTATTGCATTCCTCCTTACACTGCCTCAAGCAATACAGTATAGGCCTACACAGTTCCTATCTTTACTATTTCTTATCGTGTTAAACCGTTAATGCAAGATTATATCTCTTACCGAGTCGATTATGACAACATTTTAAATTTAGTCAATAATTATATGTAGTCTTGAAAATCAAATCCTTGTTGGCCGTGGAAGTTGCTACATACGCACCCTACAAGTAGGGCCCTGTACCTTACACTATGCACTATCATTGGCATGCAGGAATATAGATTCGAGTATTCTACACTCTTTGTTGAAAGCCACATGACAGTCATGAAAAGTAACACTCACTGGTACATAGTTTTATGGAGAGATTTAAATTTTTGGCATACAGCAGTCTCAATTACAGAAAACTATTTTGCAGAAGTAGAGTAAAGTAAAGGAAATAATATATCAAGGAATGAATTGCTGAATTGATCAGCAATCAATGCTACATATCTCTTGTGTGGCAGTACATTACATCTTCTGCCATTCTACAGGCTGACAGTGTTAAATTGCCAGGATTACAACTTGATAATAAATTCAATTGGGAGAACATAACAGAAATGCTTTAATATCTAAACAAATCTTTATTTGAAATCTGAATATTATTAGACATAGGTGATGCAAAAATAAAAAAGGTACCATATTTCACTTAAGACATGTCAGATGGGAGTAGCAGGGCAGTGCTGGTTCAACCAACACCAGTTATAACTGATCTCTAATCTCAAGTCACTGATAAGATAGGACACACCTTGCAAAGAATGTTCAAGGTTGAGAGTAAACCAAAGAAAGATCAAAGTAATAAGAAGTAGCAGGTATGAGAACACCGAGAAAGTTAACATCGAAGTTGGTAATAATGCAGTAGATGACATTAAGGAATTCTGCTACCTAGGCAGTAAAATAACCCATGATGAATGGAGCAATGAGGATATAAAAAGCAGACTAGCACAGGAGAAAAGAGCATTCCTAACCAAGAGAAGTCTGCTAGTATCAAATATAGGCCTTAATTTAAGGAAGAAATTTCCGAGAGTGTACCTTTGGGGCACGGCATTATATGGTAGTGGAACATGGACAATGGGAAAACCAGAACAGAAGAGAATAGAAGCATTTGAGATGTGGTGTTACTGACGAAAGTTGACAATTAGTTGGACCGACTAGTTAAGGAATTAGGAGCTTCTCGGCAGAATTTCTGAGAAAATGAACATATGGGAAACACAGGCAAGAAGAAGGGACAGGAAGATAAGACATCTGTTACGACATTAGGGAATAACTTCCATGGTACTAGACAGAGCTGCAGAGGAATACAGAGACTGGAATACACCCAGCAAATAATTGAGGGTGTAGGTTGCAAGTAATACTCTGAAGTGAAAAGACTGGCACAGGAGGTAAATTCATGGTGGGTCACATCGAACCAGTCAGAAGACTGATGACTCAAAAAAGTAAAAAAAGTTCAATGTGACTCCCATCCCTCCTTCCATTCCCACCATTCCCACTCATCCCTCTTTCTCTCTGGACCAATCCATTTTTTTTATTATAAAATATCCAATTTCATGAATGCCGTCATTCGAGGTCTATACACCATAGTGGAAGAAACATCATGAAGTGCCAGCAGCGGCAGCAACAAAGGTCAGCCACTGGCTCTGACCAGAAGAAATCTGACTTTTGAAAGTAAGTATTGGTCTATTAATTATTATTATTATTATTATTATTAATATTATTGCTGTTATTCACTTTATTAATATGCTTGTTTATACTCATGTTTTTTTTATTTACTTTTTCCAGCAGTGCAACAGACCCTGATGCAGTACTCTCTGAAATGCTTCACCAGGATATGAAGCTGTTCAACTTATTTTGTCTGCACCATTACAGCAGATGCAGCCCACAGACGTTTGACTATTCTGTGCTGCCACCACCAAACCCACAGCAGCAACAGCTGCTGCTGGAACTACCTGAGGTCACCAAGCCTCAGTTAAGTGCCAGATGAATATTGCTTTTCTCCAATATGTATAAGATGACTACTAGTGGATCCAAATATATGAATATAAGCTAACCACCCCCCCCCCCCCGGGCGTGAGTTTGATGTAGTAATCTAAGTAGAGGACATTCAGTGTGTTATTGCTAGAGTGGAGTATTTCTGGTACAAATAAAACTACCTATGCAGTATGATGGAATACATTGGAAAAAGAGTATGACCCATCCCATTAACCTACTGACATCCCTATAGTTAGGGAAAAAGGTATCAGTAACCTATATGTATGAGGAAGCAATACAGGAATTGTATTAACACAATTCATGTTGTCCGTCGCACTTCACATCGTGTAGACCGGGAACTGTCTGCTAGGCATGCCCGATGTAAAACTGACTGGGCACGGCCCGTGCTCCCTGAGTTGTTCCACTGGCAGAGGGTGCGGCCGAATTCTCACGTGCCCTCTGGTGGACGGGACTTCACTTGTGGCAACTACTGTCCATGACACCGTGCCGATGTGCACCTCCCGCGATCTTTCTGGTGGCTACTACTACTACTACTACTACTACTACTACTACTACTACTACTACTACTACTACTCCTGGGGAGGGGGGGTGAAGCCTCTGTGATCCACTGCATCGGAAGGTGGAGCATCGTGCAGTAGCGATGACCTCCATGTCCATTGGAATGCTGGAGTCGGGGGGATCTGCCAACCCTCAAGCTGGAACCTTCGAATACGGTTGGAAGTGACCCACATGAAGAGGCCCCTGTTGTCCCACCTCCGGAGCCCGGGACAGAACGGGCGACAAGCTGTCAAACTCCGGATCCCATTCCACCTCGGGAGGGACAAGACCCAGTGGCAGGGACAATGGGGAAGGCATGACCACAGGTGAACCAGCCTCCAGAGAAACCGGGCCTGTGAGGGAGGCCAGCTCTCGCTGGGGCATCTCTAACGATGGCGATGCCAGTGCTGGAGCTACTGGAGGCCGCCAAGGCTGAGAACCATCGCAGTGTGGCGGAGTTACAGGTGGGAGGGGCGGTAGTGTCCCCTGAGAAAACAACACAGGTGCTGACAATGGGGAAGTCGGCACCTGAGGGGTCAGAGGGCGGGTGCCCGAATGTGGACGTAGCTGATTTTGGTGATGACATACCTCCCGGTCCCCCACCTACAAGGTATAGAGCCAGCGGCCATTGCGGCAAAGAACCACCACCGGTACCCAACGTGGACTGTGACCAAACCCACGTGCCCAGACTGACATACCCGGTGGTAAGCCGGGTACCCTGTTTTGCGAAGACTGGTGAGGAGCAGGCCGGAGGAGGTGCAGCAGAGTCCTAGGTTGGCGCCCGTGGAGGAACTCTGCGGGGCTGAGTTCTCCCATCGGTGTGGTCCGGTATGATGTCAGGAAAAATGTCAACACCTCCTCCACAGGAAATTCGTGCACATACTTTTTCATCTGCGTCTTAAATGTGCGCACCATGCGCTCGGCTTCCCCATTCGATTGTGGATGAAAGGGGGGAGAGCAAACGTGCAGAATACCGAAGCACCTACAAAAATCCTGGAAGGTCTGCAAAATAAACTGAGGTCCTTTGTCCGATACCAGGGTGACTGGCAGACCTTCCACAGAAAAGATTTTTGCGAGTGTCTGGATTGCAACTTCTGAAGTGGTTGAGGAGCAGCAGTGAACGACATATGGGAATCAGGAATAAGCATCAATGACAATGAGCCAAAAGCCATTGAGAAACGGGCCCGCAAAATCTATATGAACAGGTTCCCATGCCTGGGTTGCAGGCAGCCATGAAGAGAACGCTGACCTGGGAGACGCCTGTTGGCTCGCACACTGGGAACAGGCGGCCACCAAGTGCTCAAGTTCTCTGTCTATACTGGGCCAGTACACATGTCTGCGAGCCAAGGTTTTAATTCGGGAAACACCCAAGTGCCCCTCATGTAATAACGTGAGGACCTCCCTTCGCAAACTTGCAGGAACAACCACATGAGGAGCTGTATCATCGGTAGCCAGAAGGAGAACTCGTTCCAAGACAGAGGCGGTCTCGTAGAACAAAATAATTACGAAGAGGGTCCGAGGCCCGGTCTGGAGGTCGGGACGACCTCCCCTGCTGAACGAGGCAAACAACTTGCCGGAGAACCGTGTCAGCTGCCGTGTCCCTGGCGACTCTAGAACTAGTGATCGGGAAGCCATCAACCGCTTGGCGGGACGCCACATCCAAATGAAAACACACAATCTCCTCCCGATCGAACTTAGGATACGGACCCACCAGAAGACGGGAAAGAGCGTCGGCGTCGGCATGCTGTCCGGTAGGGCGAAAATGAATGTCATAATGGTACTTAGAGAGGAACAAGGCCCAGTGCTGCAGTCTGCGGGCCGCCCTATCAGGAATCTGAGAGGCGGTGCCAAATAACGATATTAATCGCTTATGGTCAGTGATTAACTGAAACTTCGTGCCATACAAGAAAGGGTGAAACTTGGTAACAGCGCAGACAATGGCCACAGCCTCTTTTTCCACCTGGGAGTAATGAGCCTGCGCGGGACTAAGAGTTTTAGATGCAAACTCCAGTGGCTGCTCGGAGCCATCCGTGTTGCAATGGGCCAGGACTGCCCCCACCCCATACTGCGAAGCATCTGTAGCCAGGACCAATGGCTTATTGGGGTCAAAAGTAGTCTAACAAGGTGCTGACGTGAGGAGGCCCTTCAACGAGGTGAACGCTCTCTCACATGCAGGCGACCAATCAGAAGGAACACCCTTGTGCAGAAGGCAGTACAGGGGGCGGGCTATGGTGGAAGCCCTGGGAATGAACCGGTGGTAATAGGCAATCTTGCCTAAAAAAAGCTTGTGACTCCTTCAGCGAAGCGGGCTGCGGAAGGTCGACAATACCTTTGACCAAACTTCCTAGCGGCTGGACGCCGTGCCGAGAGATGGTGTAGCCCACATAATCAATGGACGGTTGGGAGGAGTTTAACTTATGCAGGTTGCAACGCAGGTCCACGGACCTGAATTTGAGAAAGAGGGTTCGAAGGTTGTGCAAGTGTTCCTTCGTGATGCGGCCTGTGACAATTATGTCGTCCAGGTAATTAATACAATGAGGGATTGTCGACGTGACGTGCTCAAGATAATGCTGAAATATCGCCGGGGCACTGAATATTCCGAAGGCCAACCGCTGGTATTGGTAAAGGCCAAACGGGGTGTTGACCGCAGCCTTTTGGAGTCCTCATCAAGTGGTATCTGATGATAAGCTTCCGAAAGATCGATTTTCAAAAAATATTGGCCTCCCGGCACGTCGGAGAACAATTGATCAGAACGAGGCAAGGGATAGGTGTCCACCACCAACTGGGAATTAATGGTGGCCTTGAAATCGCCACAAAGACGTAATTATTTTCCCGAGGATTTCCTGACAATCACGAGGGGCGAAGCCCACTAACTAGAAGAAATGGGAAGAACGACGCCTAGGGCTGTCAGCCGGTCTAGCTCTGCTTTTACCTGAGGGCGGAGAGCTAAGGGGATCTGCCTCGCGCGTAGAAAACGCAGGCGAGCCGACGCCTTCAACGTTAAGTGAGTTTCAAAGTCTGAAACACGCCCCAGGCCCTCCTCGAAGATATCCTTAAAGTCAGAGGTCAAAGATTCCAATGATTTTTAGGGAACGTCTTCGGAGACCAACTGTATGGTGTTTGCGATAGAAAAAGCGAAAGCTTGAAAGGCATCCAATCCAAAAAGGTTAGCGGAGCTCGCATCACTGACAACAATAAAAGTAAGAGGCCGAGTGACTGATTTGTAAGTAACGTCGGTAGTGAATTGACCCAGTATGGGAATGACCTGTTTACCATAACAGCGGAGACGCCGGTAAACTGGCGCCAACGGGGGCGACCCAAGGTCGGAGTAAGTTTGTGCATTCAAGGAAACTGCAGCGCCCACATCTACTTGCAATTGCAGTCGGCGCGACCGAACCGACATCTCGATAAAGAGTTTGTGTGCCGATGCGTCGGGAGGCTGGCCCGATGAAACTTCCCGAATGTCAACATCCATGTCCTCTGTACCTGCTTCCTTCGATTCTTTTGAGGCTGAACGGCAAACTTTAGCAATGAGTCCTTTTTTATTACATTTGCGACAAACGGCCCAACGCTGGCGGCACTCTGACCGATCGCGATGTATATAGCACGACGCACAGGACAGTAACAGGGACCGGCGGCCGGAACTCTGTTTACGCACCGTGCCGGAGCGGCCGGATTGTACCTCTCGCACGTCGTCCACCCCGGACGCAGTGGACGCGGCCGCGCCGCCCTGAACCGCCGCGACGTCGCACCACGCTTCCAACTGTTGACCTGCGGCGTGAGAGACTTAATACGATTGAGCAATGGACAGGACTTCCTCGAGGGAAGGGTCTTCCAACTGCAGGGCCTGTTGCCGGACATCCCTGTCAGGGCCCGAACGAACAATGACGACTCGCACCATAACGTAGGCATACGAATCTCGCGACTGCTCCGTGACAAAATGACACTTGCGACTAAGACTGTGCAGAGTAGCGGCCCACGCCCGGTAAGACTGATGGGGCTGTTTCTTGCATTGATAGAACTCGACCCTAGCCGCCACAACATGCGTGCGGCGATAATATGAAGACAGCAATGAGCACAATGCGTTAAAAGACAAGGACGGGTGTTCCTGCAACGGCGCTAGCTGTCGCAAAACTTGATACAGCGAGGGAGATATCCAAGACAAGAAAATAGCACAACATACCTCCGCATCAGCAACATGAAACGCCTGGAAATGCTGCCGAAGGTGATGTTCATATGCGTCCCAATCCTCCGCCGTCTCGTCATACGGGGGAAACGGAGGAGGGAACGGCGCTGGAACAGACTGCGTGGAGAGCAACGCCGGAAGCGCTTGTTTCTTGGTTGCCATGAGCTCCGTCTGCTGCTCAACCAAAACCCGCACTAAATCCTCCATGCTGTGGATAAGCTGCGGAACCGGAACAACGACGCAACACGCGAAAGAACGACCCTACTCATCGCCAATTGTGTAGTAACACGATTCACGTTGTCCGTGGCACTTCACATAGTGTATACCGGGAACTGTCTGCTAGGCATGCGCGATGTAAAACTGACTGGGCACGGCCCGTGCTGCCTGAGTTGTTCCACCGGCAGAGGGCGCGGCCGAATTCTCGCGTGCCCTCTGGTGGACGGGACTTCACTTGCGGCAACTACTGTCCGTGACGCGCTGTGCCGATGTGCGCCTCCCGCGATCTTTCTGGTGGCTACTGCAGGAATTAACCTCAGAAAACACACTATTAATATAGAACACTCTAGTGTTGTTAATTTGAGCAATCTATATTGTGTGTTAAATATTGCTACAGACAGAATGAGCTGCTGGTATTCTTATGTTAGAGGCACACGCTGTGAGTTTCATTACTATTTGCTTGAGAATAATGTAAATATGAAGCAATTAGAACAGTGTACAAATGGATGTATTCATCCAATGCCAAAGTCTACACGTGTAGATCCTACAAGCATAAAGTCATATAAGTTCAATTCATTGATGACAGATTTATTTATTTATATGTAAAGTTCTGTAGGACCAAATTGGGGAGCATGTAGTTGCTCTTACATGACTGAATACTGTACAGGCTGAAATTAAGGCCTATAGAAAACAGTTATTTGGAAAATATTGCAGAACACAAGTGTACATAATTGTGACAATTTATATGTGTATATATAAACAAAAAATAATATTGCCTACTAAATTTTCTTATTTTCCACCACATCCCTATCCTATAATTCAAATATTTTATAACCATAGCTCACTGGAGAGCAATGCTACTGATTTTTATCCAGAGAATAAGCATGCTCATAAACTGGTCCTACTTACCAGTTGTCAGTACTTACAAGCACGAGTTGCCAGTTTCCAGCTGTCACCATCCCCACTGCTGCCACCTCCCCGGCCTCCTCGCCACTGCCTTAACACTACTGCAGTCGTTGATGTCTCTTAGCAGATGTAGAGAGAAAGAGAGAGGGCCATGCCTACATTGGGAGCTGCAGTCTTGATAAACCACCTGCATAGGTAATGAGTATGTCACATATGAAAGACACACAGATATATATATATATATATATATATATATATATATATATATATATATATATATATATATATATATGAAATGGTTGTGCAAGCTCATTCAAGTGTGAAACAACAGTTGATTAAGACTCGCAGTCACTATAGCTTAGTGAATAAGGTGATAGATTCCTGACGGAAATAGTTTCCCATTCCCGTAATCTAACCAACATGCTATGTTGTTATCATGAAACACATTAATTTTTTTAAGAAAGAAAGAGAAAATACTCTGAGAAATTATCTTTTTATTTGTTCTTTTTACAGCCATAACAGTGTAGTTTAATAGGAGGAAGACCATGAAGCTGACAGATTGTGCATATACATCATAATGTCTATAGCAAGTGAAATGTTTTTGAACATTGGTCCAGGAAAACAGTGATCTATTAATATTTCGAATTCTTCAGTTAACACAGTCATAGTCGCATATAACTTGGCAATTTTTGTTTTTAGATGACTGGTTTAGATCTTCTAAAGAGATCATTATTAGATCTACATTCTGCGAAGAGGAATAAAACATAATTCTTCAGTTACAATCGAAATGAACATTAACATACAGTAATGTAGTATAAAGAAGCAGGGGGAATATTGGATAAAATCGACAAGGAAGCACTGGAAACCATTTCGAAGAAATATAGAAATCCTGTTGCTATATCATATAAACCTGACGTTAAATGGATGTTCTAATGGAAGAGTTGCCTGGTATATTGCAACAGCTACGTGTAGAGGGCTGTTACCTTTTGGATTTGGGCATAATGCACGATTTCTAGGGATTTTTAATAAAATCGAGATATGCGACTGCCTAGTGTCAAAGCACAACTTCTGCATGGAAGGAGACCGCCAGAGAAGCATGAATGTGATAGTGGACAACGATAAGACAGTTGAAATAGACTGTTTAATACGGATGACCTCCAACTATAGAGTAAAGATATACAACAAATTTATATGTCTTATCACAAGCCCAGGTGTGAACGAAGTTAGATTTTGTAAACTGCCCAGACATGCAACTACGAGAAACTTTTAGGCCCTTCTTGGTAAACAGCATGGTATTACCAAACTGGCGGCTGCAATACACAACTACAGAATGGATCGTGTGTTTGGCCCTGTGCAAAACTGTTCAAGTGTTTCAAACTATAACAAACAGTATTTACAATGTGCTCCATATACCCTGTGTTAATCACATCCATGTGGTGTCAGCTTTACAGAACAGCTGCTGTGAGATGGTTAACAATATTCTGCAGTTTGTCTACTGTGGTAACAAGAATAGCCAAAAGTTGACTGGTATGCAAGTGAGCCTGCCAGACTCTCAAGACCAAGAAAAGCTTATTAGTTATGTACTGTTTGCATACAAATTTAATAATCTACCCGTAAACTATGTGAAGAATCTTAACACAGACTCCAACAAAGACAATATAAGTATTATACTGAAACACTATAGTAAAGCAGGAGAAACATATTTCTCTCAATCCAGGACATTGTTCTCCACAGTACCGTCAGATATAGATATCGCAGAATTAGGACTGGTGTCTACAGAGTTATTCCACAAGTTATAAGAAAAAGAGTAAACGTCTCACCGGACTTAAGCCATTCCCCATTAAAGAAATTACGCCTTTAAGTGCAGTTAGCATGGTGTGTGTACGGAAAAGAAAACTAGAAATAGAAGAGATCGAAGCCAAAAAACGAAAACTGGAGTATATAGTGAAGACAATTGCCAGAAAAGAAGAGTATAAACTGCAACTGGAGAAAGAAGAAGCTATTGCAAATGGGCAGGCAAGGCTTGCATAATGTTTTAAACACGGTGTGTGGCGAAATCTGGCTACCACTGGAGAATATAAAATATCTGCGTTTAATATTAATAGCACCCATAAGTGGCCATATGTTGGAGTCCTGGCTAAAAATAATGGATTGGAGCAAGTTTACTACACAAAAGCACACACGAAAAACCTGTTTATAAAGCGCCATTTCCACCTGGATCTGCCTAAAAGGGATGGTTACATTGACTCTAGGTATGCTGGACTGGATGTTGTGTATTTTGCATCAGAACAACCGTTTGCAGAGCTTAAAACCAGTGGCATGGCAACATTTAATGACGACTCGTTTGTAAAAGTTGTGAATATAAGGAAATTCCACAAGAATGTGCAGCAGAAGAGCTAGCAGTGTGCACCCAGGAAGATGTGGAGTGTTACAAAAATAATATTATGCAGGAAATAAGACGCAAGATTAAAATCACCGAATGCTCTCGTCTAGAACTGCTGGAAGAAACAGAGCTAATTGTTTAAGCCATAAAAATATAGTTTACACGCAAAAAGTTAGATATGTTTTCGAATTCGAGAACATACCTTTTTTTTTTGTATCTGTCAAATTACTGGCTGGAGAAAGGATTAGACGAGTCCAATGTAGATTTAAATAATAAGGTAAAGAATAAGATTGATGTTATTAAAGGTAAACTGAAGGTGGGGGGGGGGGGGGGGAGAGAAAGGAAAGGGAAGGCAAGGGATTACGGATGTCAGCTGCATAAGGACATTACCTGGAATAAGTGGCGACAAGTGAAAACGTGCGCCAGACTGGGACTCGAACCCAGGTTCTCCTGCTTACTAGGCATTTAACCACTGCGCCACCCAGGGCACAGTGTTATCGCACCTGTGCAGACTATCTTGACATGGTTCATGGTTGACCCACCTTTCCACTGAGCGCCACCTATCCACAGTCCCTGTCCATTTCCTCCATGGTTGCTGCTCTGAGATTCCTGCAGGAGGTCGGACGTACCTGTGCACCTGCACTGAAGAAGGTGGATCCATTGCCCATTTGGGCGAATCTATTATATGTTATTAAAATTATACGTTATTAAAACCACACCAACCGATAGTAAAGGAAGTGTTGTTTTCTGTATGTAAATGTACACTACTGGCCACTAAAATTGCTACACCACGAAGATGACGTGCTACAGACGCGAAATTTAACCGACCGGAAGAAGATGCTGTGATATGCAAATGATTAGCTTTTCAGAGCATACACGAAAGGTTCGCGCCCGTGGCGACACCTACAACGTGCTGACACGAGGAAAGTTTTCAACCGATTTCTCATACACAAACAGCAGTTGACCGGCGTTGCCTGGTGGAACGTTGTTGTGATGCCTCGTGTAAGGAGGAGAAATGCGTACCATCACGTTTCCGACTTTGATAAAGATCGGATTGTAGCCTATCGCGATTGCGGTTTATTGTATCGCGACATTGCTGCTCGCGTTGGTCGAGATCCTATGACTGTTAGCAGAATATGGAATTGGTGGGTTCAGGAGGGTAATACGGAACGCCGTGCTGGATACCAACGGCCTCGTATCACTAGCAGTCGAGGTGACAGTCATCTTATCCGCATGGCTGTAACGGATCGTGCACCCACGTCTCAATCCCTGAGTCAACAGATGGGGACGTTTGCAAGACAACAACAATCTGCACGAACAGTTCGACGACGTTTGCAGCAGCTTGGACAATCAGCTCCGAGACCATGGCTGCGGTTACCCTTCACGCTGCATCACAGACAGGAGCGCCTGCGATGGTGTATTCAACGACGAACCTGGGTGCACGAATGGAAAAAAGTCATTTTTTCGGATGAATCCAGGTTCTGTTTAAAGCATCACGATGGTCCATCGCGGTGAACGCACATTGGAAGCGTGTATTCGTCATCGCCATACTGGCGTATCACCCGGCGTGATGGTATGGGGTGCCATTGGTTACACGTCTCGGTCACCTCTTGTTCGCAGTGACGGCACTTTGAACAGTGGACTTTACATTTCAGATGTGCTACGACCCGTGGCTCTACCCTTCATTCGACCCCTGCGAAACCCTACATTTCAGCAGGATAATGCACGACCGCATGTTGCAGGTCCTGTTCGGGCCTTTCTGGATACAGAAAATGTTCGACTGCTGCCCTGGCCAGCACATTCTCCAGATATCTCCCCAATTGAAAATGTCTGGTCAATGGTGGCCGAGCAACTGGCTCGTCACAATACGCCAGTCACTAATCTTGATGAACTGTGGTATCGTGTTGAAGCTGCATGGGCAGCTGTACCTGTACACGCCATCCAAGCTCTGTTTGACTCAATGCCCAGGCATATCAAGGCCGTTATTACGGCCAGAGGTGGTTGTTCTGGGTACTGATTTCTCAGGATCTATGCACCCAAATTGCGTGAAAATGTAATCACATGTCAGTTCTAGTATGATATATTTGTCCAATGAATACCCGTTTATCATCTGCATTTATTCTTGGTGTAGCAATTTTAATGGCCAGTAGTGTAACATGATCCTTGGGATCTCTCCACACCATGTGCACAGCGAACAACGCCGCTTCCTGCTTACCTTTCCACCACTGAATTAGTTTGCAGTAACATGTAACACAACAGAAATGTGGTGCCCATTTTTTATCTTGGTCTTCTATCTCTACTCCAAAGTAGTGTTTATATGCTTCCTTTATGACAGTTGAAATTTTCTTCCTATTTCTGACAAAGGTGAACTTCCTACAGATACAGCAGAAGTTGTCTGGCTTATATCGATATCCATGACGAAGTGGCATCTCTAAAAATTTAAAAATACCTCTTCAGTAATACACCAGCCCTACATTAATACTAAAGAAACACTGATATGTAAAAACAAGCAGTCAATTTATCTTCAGCACCAGGCTAAATCAGTTTAAACATAGAAACTTGTAAGTTCAACTGTGCTCATAAATATGACAAGACTGTTACTTGTCAGCCAAAACACGCACTCGTTAAGATTGACACAAATTACAGCTAACACCACTGTTGTAAACTCGATGCACCTGCCTCTGGGAAGCGTGAAGGTTCACTGCCGAGGCAGCAACCGGCTGTCGCCGTTCGGGTTAATGAGCTATTGCAGGTGGTCTTAATGACATAGGTGTGGCAGGGGATGACCCAATGACGTCTGATTCGTCCCATCTGCTGTTGAACAAGAAATTGTCACGTTCCATCACTACTGGGTGTGGCAACATACCCGTATTTCACAGAAGTTTCCCTAACAACGATATTTAGTTTACGTATTTGAATTTCCCACAGTAAAGTGGTTTAGAAGCACACACTTTAATATCAGAAATAGAACCCTTATCGAACAGTGTTGTCACATACTGGCGGATGCCTGTACTTTACAACACTTGTTTGAGAGAGTCTTGGCAGGGTACAGCACCTGCCAGAAGCGTTGATTGAAAATACCTGCAGTCAGTTCTCGAATCTGATTGACTGGAAGACCTAAATGTTAATTAATTTCCTAGAACAGAGGAGAATCGAGACACCTAGCTGCTGTGTGTGTGTGTGTGTGTGTGTGTGTGTGTGTGTGTGTGTGTGTGTGTGTGTGCACGCGCGCGCGCACGCACATACCATAATTTTTTTTGGACACTATACACATACAAACGATAATCGCATTGCTTGTCTGAAATGTGTATGTGTTGGGGTGTAAAGTTACTTTGGTCAGTGTTCTGACATGTGCGAAGAAAATTATGTGGGTGGGACTTTGTCTGCTTGTAAGGTATTTCTGATACTTTGTTCATAGTAGAATGTCACTGTATACGTGCTGCAATCGTAATATTTAATTTTAATTAAACTGATAAATATGTGGCTAGATTTCTAGACCAACACCACTTGTGTCCGGAAGCATGTTGGAGGAGCCAGTGGCCAGAATGACTGGACATTTCCAGCTTAAGGTGCGAGCCACTGCTGAGCTTCCTGAACCGGTGAGGTGGGTTACAAGGATGCAGTTCACCTAACCATGTAGCCCTCCAGGCGGGTGAATAGCGAACTAATACTCAGTATCTGTTAGGCAGCCTTTGTGATCACGTGTGTTGCGAGTATTCTTCAATTTTTATGCAGAAATTTGAGAAGATTCAATACTGAGAGTGTTTGTGCTGTACAATTATTCCACCTCCCCACCCTATCCCCCAAGTAAACTGGCCAGTTAACTGCTGGGTGGTCACAGCGGCAGTGTCTCTGACCTCTGAGCATGTAGAAGATGAGTGTGCAGCTGCCGATGCGGGCAAAGTCTGGCGGTGGTGCACAGCGGCCTACAGAAGTTTCTGCAGTCTTCAACATGTAGCTGTGACAGCTACTACAGAATGAACTGTGGTTCAAGTGTATGTGTTTACAAGGTGCCCTGTAAATGTGGTGACTGCT
Organism: Schistocerca nitens; assembly: GCF_023898315.1. NCBI lineage: Eukaryota > Metazoa > Arthropoda > Insecta > Orthoptera > Acrididae > Schistocerca > Schistocerca nitens. The sequence goes on from NC_064619.1 coordinate 169,127,733, forward strand.
GCTGTGTGTTTCCATTGAGTGCTTCTCAACATATCCCAAAGGACTCTACCTTATAGAGGAAAGGTAGAGTGGTATTTGTTCTGGTGTAGCAGAGAGAACCAACTTCTGAATTCTACAGTGCTTAGCAGATCTGTAGGTGGTCGAGAATTACACAACCGTGACGGTATAAACTCCTGTCGAAATTTGAAATTACAGCTATCATTTTGTACAGCACAGCACCCGATCGCGACGTAAAATCCCCGATTGATCAATTTATTGTTTCCAATAGTGGTATTGTGAGCCCACTCCAGTCAAACTCCCGCCCCATCTCCTGCAAATTGTTTAAGGACATGGCGCAACTGAACTGAAAGAGGGGTGGTGTGGATACTGGTGGCAGGTGGCATGCGACAGACATTCACTGGTAAGGAAGTAACCTCTTGAGAGAGAGAGAGAGAGAGAGAGAGAGAGAGAGAGAGAGAGAGAGCGCACGTGTTTCGACAGGAATTTACCAGGTGTTAATATGCCACTACCTAATGTTCTGTCCGACAAGAAGTAACTAGAAGGGTGAGAGAGGTGTGGAAGGAGGGGACTGGAGGGAAGAGGGGTGGAGCGGTTGCTTCTCCCAGCATTCTCTGCTGCTGGTATTGTGAACTAGCTCCGCCAGTATCTGCACACCAGGACGAGCACGTACAACAACTGATTCCACTCATCTGGTGCGGAAAGTCTGTATTGGGAGCCGGCACATTCCAGTCCAACACACCAAGACACAACTGGGAGGTTTTCTGCCACGTATGTTAGTGTTATCTGTAACAGTGTAATTACATACAGTGACTATTCTATGTTGACATCGGTTTCAAGGCAATTGAAAAAAACTATGTAGTTACATAAACAGCAGAGAATGATGAGCTTTTCCTGCCAAAAAAAGATATCCAACCCCTGTGAATTAGTATCCAAATGGAATTTTGTAAATAAACAATATATTATACACTCTGTAATGTATCTGAATGTCCTGCCATGGAATCCATCCAGTCCACCAGCTCAGCATGGACTGTGCTCATATCAGTGAGGGGAAGAGAGTAGGGGTTGGAGATTTCCCAGAAGGGTGTGCGAGGAGGAGGGGGAGGGGTGGGATGTCCCCTGGCGGTGACATTGTGCACTAGGTCAGTCGATCCATGCAGGTCAACGTGAGCATACACACGAAAATTTTCCAACAAGACAATGCCTTCAATCTGCAGCAGTGTATTTACGTAATTAGGATATCTAGCTACTGGACGTGAGCTTTTCCTGTCAAATAAAGAGACCCAATTCCTGAAAATTAAATTTTATAAATAAACAGTATATTCTCTACTATGTACTTTGTAATTGATATTTATTTCAATTTTGTGTCATGAGATCCTCCCTGTCCAACACAGAGTGAGTGTTTCTCCCACCAGTTTCCAGTTGGGATAAGGGAGGGAGCGGGGCTGAGGAGCGACGGGGGATTTCCTGGAGGGGAGTTTAATTAATTAGTCAATTAATTTGATATGAGAAGTATGCTTGTATGGCGAGATGGAGGGATTGGGGTTTCCCAGGGTGGCATAAATCAACCTGCAGGGGGTCATAAATCAGTTAGCATAGCAGTAGGTTTGCCCATTAATGCATACTTGCCCCTGGTTGTAAGCAACCTGCACAAACAAAATTTGGCAGAACAAAAATGACCCTCTACTTCCAAGTATGCCAGTGAGTACAGATGTGATTATTTTGTCATTGCACTTTGCTCCAAGGGCCCATAAAAGAGAGAGGTTTCTCAGAAGATATGCACCGCCCTCCAAGTCTGGTACAAGCCAAAGGGAATCAAAGTCGCAAAAAATAAACTTTATGACTACAATTACTTGGTATGGTTATACTCTTATGAGTAATAAACCTCAACACGTAATTTGCGACGAAGTATTGTCATGTGAGAGTACGAAACTCTCAAAGCATGTGTGTCATCTCTCCAGTAAACATTCCCAGGACGCTGACAAACCATTGGATTTCTTTGAAAGCAGACTAAAAACCATTTACCAGCAACAAACTACTATCATTCACGTAATCAAACAGTGTTGTTACTTTCTTTTTAAAAATAACATGCTATTGATTATTTATTTGTTTCTATGATTTAACAATTTTTTATCCAATATTGGGTATCCAGAGCCCATGAGAAAGCGTTATTAGCTAGCTACAAGTCATACTGGGTCACTAAAGGACAGGAGCCACATATAGATGCTGAGAATTTGATTTTGCCAGCAGTACTGGACATGGTTGAAATTATGTTAGGTAGGCAGGAGGCAAACAAGCTGAAAAGCATTTCACTTCCTGATAATACCACACAGAATAAACAATATGCCTGATAACGCTCAAGAACAGTTCGTCGAAAAATTGAAAATAATTCAGATTGTGTGCAAATTATGATATTTGTGCACTTTGAAGCAGATGAACGTATCATGGAAGTCATTTTATTTTGCAAATAGTTCAGGAAACGCTACTGGCCAGTGTTGGTACGACCTGTTTTTGGAAAGCACTCGCAACTACGAGACTGACTGGACAAAATGTATCACCATCTATAGTGATGCTGCAAAAGCTATGACTGGCAATAAAAGTTGGCTCGTTGCAAAATTAATAATGGCAAGTGTTTCATGGGCACATTGCTTTCCTTATCGAAAAGCTCTGGCAGTCACGGTTTTTCTTCTGGTTTAAATGATTTCCTTAAATAGGTGATCAGTTGTGAACTCTACTAAAGGTAAAGCGTTGCAGAGTCTACTGTTTAGAATAATTTGTGAAGATTTGGTTTGATCCATCAAAAGCACCTTTATCACTCAGAGGTAGATGGCCTTCCAAATGAATGATATTGACATGAGTTCTAGAACGATAAGCTGCATTGCTAATGTTCTTACAAGATTGTAAATCTTGATATGCGAATTATTTTTGCGGCTTTGTCTGAATACTAAAATTAGCATTTCTCACTGATTTTTTTAACCACTTAAATATTGTAAACAAGAGCCTCCAAGAGAGACAAGAAAACATTATAACAGCTAAGGATAAAATCAAAGGATTTCTCGCAAAACATCGTTTGTGGTTGACATCTTTACAAAAGATTAATCTTTCTCTTGCGTTCAGCAGAATGTCGTAGACATCGCAATGGAACTGTGTGTGGTAGTACGTTCTCACATTCCTTGCACGATACAGAGCTTGTACAATTTGGAAAAGAAATTATTACATTAATTTCTAGAACTGAATTCCGATGTTGACAACGGTATGTACTGGATATGTCAGTACAAATGGCAGACCACAGCACGAGGATGAAAGAAACAGATTTTACTGCTGACAGCATGCTTACAATGGAACTTAATTCACAAGAGACTGACGTCTACTGGATGAAGAGAAAAGAAGAATATGCACATTTAGCAAGTCATTCACCTGTTCCTACCGATGTGAATTCGCGTTCTTTCCAATGGCGAACATAAAAACTAAGAAGAGAAATAGGCTTAAATTAGAAAATGATTTGGTTATTTATGTCTCTAAAATGAACTACGATTTGACAAATTATTAATAAATAAACAGATACAGCCTCTAATTGAAATTGTATTTTGATTGTAATGTAGATCCTACAACCCTTGCTAACTCATCTGGCTAAGTGGCACCAGTCACAGATATTGCTGGTGTCACTCTACGAATAAAATTCTGATAAATGTCGATAATGATTTTAAATAATACAAATGAGACACATTAGTCATTAATCATCAAATTGCAATTGTGCCAATAAAACGCTCTGCATTGCGTGTAATCACTGAATTGTAACATTATTGTTATGGACTTGTGGGAAAGTTAGCATCGCTAGCCAGAGAAAAGCGTCTTATCTCAGACGGTTGACGGTGCAGTGCAGTTCACCCTGTGACTCGAGTGCGTTATGTCATGTATTCTTGTATATAGCGAGTTTCCATAAAATAAAGTGTGTTACGTACTCCATACCGCTGTATCGTCTATCATTAGTTATCACTACAAACTGGAGTTCTACATTGGTGACACCCAAGTACTGCATCACGTCATGTTTTCTAGCTTTACTACCGAGCCAGTTACCACACAGCGACGGTTGAGGTATTATCACACTCCGCCACACGTATTTCATGCGAATTGACAGTAATTCTCGTGCATTCTTGTTTTACACACCACGTATGCAATGCATCAAACCGTGTTCGAACCTAAAATATCGACAACTGCGTAGTACATAAACTGCCCAGTGCACCTACTGTGTTCCACCCTTCATCAGCGTGCAAGAAATGGCTCATTTGGTCATGGAATATATAATCGACATGTTTGGTGCTGCAACGTCGCATCCAACAGCATCCAAGGGACGTAAATTCAGATAAGAAGTGTCATTATAGTGCAGGAGAGAAACACATTATCCATCTAGTTAGTCAGGTTGTTCTCTTATCGACACTACTGTTTCCGCATTTGGACAGTAAGCATTTTCACGATTGTGCCTTTAAGCCAGCTGAGCAGTGCTCGGACGTTATTTTTCGCCTTACTATTTTGTACAATCGACAATGTGTAACCATCACTGACAGTAATGAGAGCTTTCTTGCCTCACCACAACCTCCACTCACTTCGTGATGGCAGTTATCCGAACTCGCACGAATTCAATCGACTATCACCGAGCACGACACCCTCGTTACCATGCCATCCCAGCTGGCCGTGGTATCACGACTTCATATGACCATCGCTGAAGAAGCCGGTGTCCCCTCCCAGCCTGCCGGCCGGAGTGGCCGAGCGGTTCTAGGCGCTACAGTCTGGAACCGAGCGACCGCTACGGTCGCAGGTTCGAATCCTGCCTCAGGCATGGATGTGTGTGATGTCCTTAAGTTAGTTAGGTTTAATTAGTTCTAAGTTCTAGGCGACTGATGACCTCAGAAGTTAAGTCGCATAGTGCTCAGAGCCATTTTTTAACCTCCCAGCCTCCGTACGAATGACCCCAAGACGACGTGACTCGGCTCGATCACTGCCTCGCGAGGCGACACTTCCCTACAGCGGCTGCCAGACAACAAAACAACTTGTCGCGTGGCGGACGCCAATCCCCTGCCACACGCCAAACATCTGTCCTGGTTCGGATCTTCCACACACAAGTGCCGATGGCCGTGCACACTTCGCCACCGTGTTGCGCGTCCCGCTCTGTGCACGCTAAATCGCAGATGCTACACAAGGTGATCAGCTACCGGATACGACAACACCCTCAACGACATCATACAACAGCATTTGCGCCACCTGGAGAATAACGTTACTACACTGAACCAAACTGTTCTACAAGCATACCACAGTTCCACCGACATCTAGTGGGCAACTTGCTACAAACAAGAAGCCATCTGCACAACATCTGTTCCTACCTGAACGACTCCAGCTGCTGTGTGATGATGTCATGCATATAATTCGATTTTTACAAACAATCCTCTCTCACAACAGATGCCATCTACAGTGCAGGGCCTGCCACCTGCAGCCCATCATAGTTACGACTTTTCAACCAGACGACTAATACCTTACGATCTCCATAAGAAGTGGTCCACTCATGCCTCACACTAAAAATGCTCATGGCATGGCCGCCACGCACTTCCCTCCCAACCCCCCTCCTCCTGTGACTGCGTCCTCTCTTTTCCAGACATTACTCGACATTTGTTGCTTCTGCCCAGAGGTTCCTAGCCTCACGGTTACAGACAAGAAGCTGGTAGTCACAGGGGCCCAAGATAGCAGCATGGTCTCACCTTGAGTCCCCAGTACACCATTCCTTGGAGACTTGCCTTCCCCTTCCGAATAGTGAGCTCCTCAAGGGCCCACCCTATGCACACACACTGGGGGATTCATCTTTCCCACCTCCCCCGTCCCATGTCCCATGCTCACTCACACAAGCCGGACCATCCATGCACTCACTTATTTCCATGACCATCACCCCTCCACACCACACCCCACACTACTGGTGGGGAGGTGGGGTCACTGTGGGAATGTTACCACCACCGGCGAGCAAAAACGACTCGCAGCAGTCTTGTCTGTTGACGGTTGACAGTGCAATGTAGTTTGCTCTGTGACTCGAGAGTGTTATGTCGTGTATTCTGGTATGTATCAAGTTGCCATAAAATAAAATGTATTTTGTACTCCGTATTGTTGTGCCATCTATCATTCGCTATCACTAAGTATGGGGTTATACAGACTTTACTCTTGATGGTATGGCTTATGCATGCTCCATGGGAAAGAAGTGACAATGAGATAACAGAAAATGCGCAAGAATAAACAGCATAGTGTTTACATCAGTATTATTAACACAATGAACATATAACAGTCAAACCTCACTTAATGAACACCTTCTACAAAGGATGATTTGCATAACGAGAAATACATAATGTACTTTGTAAAAGGTTGAGTCCCTTGAAAGCACTGTTTCACTTGACGAGTCTGCGCAGTACCTTTTTTTGTCTTCGGCAACCATTTCAAAAACAACTTTCTGACCTAGATAACCTCTTCAGTTGCTGTAAGTCACTCACTGTTCTATGACCTTCCACCTATAGAAGAAGCTTTGGTAAATGAAAATACTGCTGACAATGCAGTATTCAGCTGTATTGTTAGTGACACTCCTTGTGTTGCAATTTTAGTTGCTGATACTTCCACTCCAGCTTTCTCAATGATGTTGAAAATTCTCTGTGATGATGTTGCAAGATCGTCTAACTTCGAAGACTCGCGTTAATTCGCAGCCTTGAGGTACCTATTTATGAATTCCATTTTAGATTTGTCATTGTTAACCAACCAGAATTCAATAAATCTGTTCTTTAACCAATAATTAGAGAGATGTTTGAAAAATATGTTTGTTATAACGAGTGTTTCGCATTGCAGGTAAGACTCACAAGCGAATTGTGCTCATCAAGCGAGTCCTACTGTATAGTCAGTTTGTAAAGAAGTAGATCATTTTTCGAATTTTTTAAAGTTACATATTGGATCTTGTTCACTCAGTTACTGATTGGTTCCTGAAAATTTTTTTTTCGGGTCTTGAGTTTAGTCATCATTAACATGGTTTAATAATAATAATGAGTGTATAGCATTGGTGGCCGGGAGACCCCTCGCGGCGCGGTTTGGTTGCCGCTCCACAAGTTCTTCAACGCCACTACGGTGACTTGTAAGTGAATGAGGATGAAATGATGATTAAAGGCACACAACACCCAGTCATCTCGAGGCAGAGAAAATCCCTGACCCCGCCGGGAATCGAACCCGGGACCTCAGCGCGGGAAGCGAGAGCGCTACCGCAAGACCACGAGCCGCGGACATTAACATGGTTTAATTTATTATAAAACAATGTATGTTCTGTAGAATCCAGAATTAATGTTAACAGGAATTACCTAATTCTAATAAAAAATAAATTCCATTTTTATAGGCCTATGTTTTTGTATTACAGAGACCTTACTATTCAGACGGACTGGGCTGGTTGTTTACTTTACTTCCACCTAGTTTAAAAAAAAAGACAACATTTCTTTCTAACTAATTGCGAGAGTATTAGGTAATTTTATTACAAATTATTGTACTAGTGTTTTAGCAGATATTTTCAGTTCTTTTATAAAGCTCTGTACTATCAGAAAACAATGACTCTTTTCAAGGCAATCCCAATTAACAACACAAAAGAAATGAGAAATGAACCAGGCGATAAGTAACGATGATTTTGTGAGAATTACAACCATGCCACAGAGGTACAAAAACAGAAATAAAGTCAATACATAACGTGTCAGTTACACTCTATGGTGAGCTCAGGCACCCTATAACCGCTCAGTAGAAATTTCTGTACTTCGTGCCTTCTCTCATTGCTGCCAATTCTAGCGATCTATCGTTTGGTTCGAAGCACAGTTACAGAAGAGCATTCTAGTAATTGTGGTACGAAGTCTTGCTCGTGAAAAGAATGTGTATGTATGTATGTGTGTGTGTGTGTGTGTGTGTGTGTGTGTGTGTGTGCGTGTGTGTGTGTGTTTTTTCTGTTGCTACTATTTTGTATCACATTTCAGTGTGAGCATCTTTTAAATGCGCTTTCACGAACTGTTCTACAACCTTGTGATATTTTTACTACAGCAGATGGTCGGGATGAAAACCGAAGTTGTCTGTGCTGCACAAAACATCGCTCTCGTGAATTCAGTCTGCACTGGACTCAGTGACCCTCGCCGTCCTAATCCCATTCCACAGATGTCAGAGACTTTGATAGACGTAGTGTCAGGTTTCACCGCTGCCAGTCTTTGTGTATTTGAAGTGTTCAACAGGTTTAAATTAAATCCAGTACTACAAATAAGTACCTCACCTGAATGTGAGTCGCTTTACAACAGGATTTCCGGAACCTTGTCACTTCCGTTTGTCACATCTGCCATAGCAGAAGATCGTAAACCCCCCCCCGGGTCACGACCCACAGGCTGAAAAACACTGTTCTATAGCATACGAGAACATATCATACATCTGATGTCTGTAAGTATAACGACTTCAGTGGCATAAAATTCACCATAATACTCCAGGACCTACCAAGATTCGAGAAGCAGAATCCAGATTATTCAGTTCATTTTTATGGCCTCACAGCGGATGAAAACAAGCCAGAAGACTACAAAGAGCATATTGCTCAGAACAAGATGGAGAAAGATATAAGGCGTAGAGCAGTCGGACCCATCTACTTTTCCAAAGTAGCCAGTGAGTGCCTCACAAATGTAGAACTGTTGCTATTCTCCGAGGGTTTGCAGCAACACTATGTCTGGATCAAAGATATGTCCCACCTACTTTCTCTTTCAATTGATTCAACATTTTGTTATTGATGCCTTAACTCTTTTACTGTGAATGAGGGTCTACAAAAGCATCTAACTGACTATTCAACCCAGGAACCGATACATGCAGAAATGCCTACTGAGGCAAACAAGTCCCTAAAATTTAACAATGCCCATCGCCAAGAGTGCAACCGCTTTATTATATACACACATTTCGAGAGCCCCCTACCTCCTGTGGCATGTTGTGAAGGTGATGCCACTTTCTCTCATACTGCCTTCACAGAAGGGCGACTACCAAATGTCGTGACTATTAAGTTGTATGCTCATATGACTCTAACCTCAATCAATCCAAATCATACATTGCGGTAATCATACAAGAGGGTTGTTCTCCAAGTTTGTAGATCTTGTGCTTTGGGTTGATGCTACTTGCAGCAAAAAGATTTCGATGACCAGCTCGCAGGAAAATGGTGCTTTATATGGGCAGGCAATTTTCTGTCACATTTGTGGGCTGCTACTGGGTAGAAAAGCGGAAACTCCATGTAGAGACCATTTTCATCTAACAAGTAAGTTCCATGGCACAGCACACAATGCATGCAACTAGAAATACCAACTACCGTGGCACATATCCGTCTCGATGCTCACTTTTTTGTTGAGAAGTTAGACGATTTCGGCTTGAAAAATGAAAATGTCAGTCTCATAGCAGACAATGTTGAAAAATGCATTTCATTTTTGAAGCGACTTACTTGAAGAATAACGCTGTGCTTCCTAGATTCGCTACATTTCACGCATGCATCTCTTCAGAAACTTGTTGGGACAATGGGTGAGGAGGACATGTATATCACGGAGATGCATATCGTGATGATGCTAAATTTCGGCTTGTGATGAAGAAGGGTGGTCTTTCCTTATGAATTCCTAGATTGAAGGAAGGCCTCAACGAAGCCACATTGCCTGATACAATCGCATTCATCAGTAAACTCACAGGCACTGCCATAGCGGATGCCGAGTATGGGCATTTGGTGAATGTTCAGCAGGAATTCAGCATCCATAATTTAGGGGAATGCGGTAGATGATACATGAATACTGATATATGTCTGCTCACAGATATTTGTCAGAAATTCTGGAATGTATGCTTGAACACACACACTCTGCATCCTGCCCTCTGTTACGCCATGCCATGGCTTTCATGGATGCTGTGGAAAAAAAAATGTCAACACCGAACTGTTGACCAATGTTGAAATGTTGCTCGTTTCCGAACGTGGGATTTGCGTGGATTTAGTCAATGTGTGCGAAGGTACATCTAGACGAATAACCAGAAAATGAGTGAGGAGGAATACAGGCTATCTGACTACCTGAGTTGCACCCTTTACTTGGATGTAAACAAACTATCAGGATATGCCAGGCAGCAATCTCTGCTGACTGGAGGGTTCTGATTCCTGTCCAAAGAGGAAATCGTCAGACTGAATAAGTTTCGATATGTGGATGTGCATTGTGGTTAAGACAGACCTGGCATTTCCTACTTCGATATGTGGATGTGCATTGTGGTTAAGACAGACCTGGCATTTCCTACTACCTTGGATGATGCACATTGTGACTTGCTACCGTGTCTGGAGCCCTTAGTCCTGTGCAATGGTCTACAGAAACCTTCAGTAATATCTCAGTTTGGGGATGGAACTTGTTATAATCACCCACAGCATCTCTTTCAGGCAACCACGCAGGTTGAAGGAGTATATTGATGTAAATACCGAAAGAGTACTGTAGGGGACTAGGAAATGCCGTTAAGGTCCTAGACCCAATGAAGGGAAACCCTGATCTACACCTCCATGCAGTAGAGAATGGGCAATGTCACTTCATGTGACAGCTAACGTAGACAGGGACGAAGGGGTGACTGGCATAAGTCATCACCCCAGCATTTGCTGGGCAGAACACCCTCTTGCCCTTGAAATGAGAATTCAAAAATGGCTCTGAGCACTATGGGACTTAACATCTATGGTCATCAGTCCCCTAGAACTTAGAACTACTTAAACCTAACTAACCTAAGGACAGCACACAACACCCAGTCATCACGAGGCAGAGAAAATCCCTGACCCCGCCGGAAATGAGAATTCATTTCCAAAGGCAGAAGAACCAGCTGATGGTCAACGGCATAGAATGTGGAAGGCAATGGGAAACCACCACACTAAAGAACTATGGTTATCCCAAGCACCAGCAGTAAACCATGCCAGTATCTTCTGTAAAACAAAATTGTTAAGGCTTTCTTGGCCACTTGTTGACAAACTGCCTATTGGCTTCTGTCTCGGGTTCTTCGGCCGACGTTCATCTAATGATTTTTCTGACGTTTCACCAGCCACTCGTGCTGGCGAAACGTCAGAAAAATCATTAGATGAACATCGGCCGAAGAACCCGAGACAGAAGCCAATAGGCAGTTTGTCATCTTCTGTAAAATTTTCCGAATATAAAATAGTCTCTCAATCGGATATCTGAGTGGGGACTGAAAAAGATACAGACAAGGTGAAGGAAAAGAATCCCAATTTTAACATAGCAACTTGGACCGTGAGAACACGGCTTCATTGTAGTAAACTAGAAAACCTAATAATTGAAATGGAACGATGGGAAATCGATATCCTAGGCATATCCCAACAAGGTGATTTCGGTCTGAAGAATACAGAGTCATTCACACCGGAACTAACCAAGATAGACCAGGAACGGGATGAATTGGAATAATTTTGAAGAAAAACTTGAAACTAAACCAAAGGACACTGTGCTAATACAAGTACACATGCCAACATCCAAAGAACAAGATGAAAAGCTTATTGTCATGGGGGACTGGAATGCGATTGTTGGTGAAAAACTGGAGGTAGGAATTGTTGGCAAATATGGACTTGGAGGAAGAAATGAAAGAGGAGATCGACTTATCGAATTCTGCTTGAGGCACCAGTTAGTTGTTGCAAACACACTTTTCCAACATCACAAACGAAGAAGATATACACAGAAGGCTCCCGGAGACATGAGGAGACAAATGTTCAAAATGTGTGAAATCTTATGGGACTTAACTGCTAAGGTCATCAGTCCCTAAGCTTACACACTACTTAACCTAAATTATCCAAAGAACAAACACAGACCCGAGGAGACAGCAGATTGATTACATTCTAGTGAAAGCACGTTTCATGAATCAGGTAAAAGACTGCAGACATAGGCAGTGACCACAACCTGGTCATGATGTAAAGTTCACTCAGATTCAAATGTCTGAAGAAGAAGAGGAAGACAATAAATCTTAAATGGGAACTAGAAAAACTGAAAACCGAGGGACTGGCAAAGCGCTATGCTCACGAAACAGATAACCTAGCTAAAAATTTTCAACATGGTGGAGTAAATGAAGACAAATTAAATCTGGTGTATACAAAGCAGCAGAAAAGATAGTTGGGAAAACTAATCCCAAGAACAAGAGGAAATGGATTACAGCAGATGTTATTGAGGTTATAGAAAACAGGAGATTATACAAAAACGCAATTGATGAACAAGGAAAAACTGAATACAGAAGACTGAGGAATTTAATCAATAGAGAAGCTAGGAAAGGATAAGAAAATTTTCTTAAGAAAATGTGCAGGGAACTGGAAGAAAATATGCAAAACGGAAGAACCGATTTAGCCTGCAGAACAGCAATAAATTTTTTATGAAATGTAAAACAACACTCTCACGCACAATAGAAAATAAAGAGGGAAAATGCTGTATGGTGAAGAGATGGAAACAATACATTGAGGAGATGTATGCCAGAACACCTCTTTAGGAGGCAGTAATAGGAAGAGGCAGACGAAGATAACAAGGGAGATGACATTCTGCAAGAAGAATTTGACAAAGTTCTTTTAGAGTAAAAGAAATATGGAACAACAAAGCAATGGGTATTAATGACATACCTGCAGAACTAATAAAGAATGCTGGTGACGGCATGAAAATGATGCTGCTTAAACTTATTAGGTCCATCTATAACACAGGAGAGATACCGACAGACTTCCAGAAATGCATCATTGTTCCTACACCAAAGAAGGCAGCAGCTACAAAATGTGAACAGTACCAAACTTTAAGCCTAATATAACATGCATCAAAAATTCTCATAAAAATAATTCTGAAGAGAATTGAAGAGAAGGTGGAGGATATGCTGAGTGAAGATCAGTTTTTTTTTTAGGAGGGGATTGGGAACAAGAGAAGCGATTCTGGCACTGATACTCCATATCGAAAAGCAATTACAGAAAAATAAACCAACTTATATTGCCTTTGTAGACCTGGAAAAGGCATTTGATAACGTTATCTGGCAGGAGATATTCAGAGTGATGAGAAAAGTGGAATGAAGTATAAAGACATCTGTATGATACTCAGTTTCTAGAAGAATGAGGTGACAGCGATTAGGAACAGTCACAAGGAACAAGAAGCAAATATTAGAAAGGGGGTGAGACAAGAATGTGCTCTCTCTCCTCAACACTTACATCCAGAAAGCTATAGATCAATTTCTAGAAACTACTGAAGTGAGGAGCAAAATTAATGGGCAGAAGATAGACAGTCCGCAGCTCATGGTCGCGCGGTAGCGTTCTCGCTTCCCGCACCCGGGTTCCCAGGTTCGATTCCCGGAGGGGTCAGGGATTTTCTCTGCCTCGTGATGACTGGGTGTTGTGTGATGTTCTTAGGTTAGTTAGGTTTAAGTAGTTCTAAGTTCTAGGGGACTGATGAGCATAGATGTTAAGTCGCACAGTGCTCAGAGCCATTTGAACCATTTGAAGATAGACATGCTACGTTATGCAGATGATATTGCTATAGTCACAGAGACAAAAGAAGTTCCAGCGGAAGTCCTTAGAACAATGGAAAGGATTCTGTGCAATCAGTATGGAATGAAAATTAAAAAGAAAAAATATTATAATTATGGTATGCAGTACAGAAGCAGAATATGAACCTCTGGGAATGAATATTGGAAGAGAGGAGCTGGAAGTGATAGAGGAATTTACCTACCTGGGAAGCAAAATCACAAGGGATGGTAGAAGCCAGAAAGAAGTTTTGAGCAGAATACAACAGACCAAAACTGAATCTAATCTGAGGAGGAACTTATCCACCAGCAAGAACATCCGTCTGAAAATAAGGGAACGTATCATGAAAGCTTTCGTTTGAAGTGTGGCCCTATACGGTTGTGAAACTTGGACAATGGGAAGAGAAGAGAGAAGACAGCTAGAGGCCCTGGAGATGTGGTGCTACAGAAGCATATTAAAGATCAGCTGGAGAGACAAAGTAACGAATGAAAAGGTGCTTAGAAGACTACAAGAAACCAGATCTCTGTGGAGGTACATCCAAACAAGAAAAGACTAACTTGTAGGGTACATCCTAAGACACAACAATATAATTGGAACAATAGCAGAAGGAGCTATTGAGAGAAGGAATCGGCGGGGGCGACCAAGGATATCATACATTCAACGGATCATAAATGATGTTGGATGTAACACATACGTGAAAATGAAGAGGAAGGCAGACAGAAGAGTGGAATGGCACTCGCTCTTATGATGTGTGATTTTGAAAAGGACTTTTTTACATTAACGAACAATTCATTTTCGGCAAAACCGTGAAAAATATAAGAAACCACTGCAAAATTCGTTTAGTTTGCATTGGGAGGGGCATTATAGTGTAAGAGATTTGATTGCCAGGCTAAATTTTAAACAGGCCACTATCGTCAATAGAGAAGTAGTTGTTGCGGAGTCTACTCAGTTTTTTGTGCAGTTCGCAACTACTCTCTGTGTTTGTATTTGTAAACCAGACCCCTTCAAACTACATTCAGAAGTTAGCACACTGGACTAGCATTCAGGAGGGTGACGGTGCTAATCCACATCCATCCCTCCAGATTTAGGTTTCCCATGATTTCCCTAAACTGCACGAGGCTGATGCCAGTATGGTTCCTTTGAAAGGGCAAGGCTGAATTCCTCCCCGATCCCAGAAACGGTCTGAGCTTGTGCTCCATCTCCAATGACCTTAAAGTCAACAGAACGTTAAATCCCAATCTTTCTCTGTTTTCCAAACTCCACATGAACCAACTTCACTGTGAGTCTCTGAAGCCAAACTTCGCTGACCTCCAGTTATTTTATATGGATACAGTTTCATCTAGTGAGTGAAAGACTGTAATCCATGTGAAGTAATTAGGTACCATCCCAGTGCATTCGACATGTGAGGATATGAGACTGATAATTGTTATGCGACAACACCTCAGGTTGCTAGTCTCATTTTCCATGCATGGTAAATATTACATAACAGAATGAGAGCTGTATATAGAAAAATTAATGGGTCAGAGATTGTGGAGTTCATGGGGCTCAGATCTAAAATGTATGCATACGTGCAGATACAGGTGCCACCCAAAGGTGGGCCAAGGGTGTGCATCTTGCAGCCAAGAAGGCTCTCATGATCGAAGGTTACAAGGGATGTCTGTTCATAAGTGTTAACAGTGCTCTGTACCAGCCTCTGCATGTGACATGCCATGTAGTTTGTCGATTGCAAGGCCATGAGGTACATACCGTAACAGAACTGAAAGTCAGCCGTGATGCAACATGATGACAAACAGTTCATCTGTGAGGTCAGGATTGGGACTCTCCCATTCTCCCACTGGTCACGTGAGTGAATGAGTGCGTGTTGATGGGTATTTATTTGTAATTAGAGGATTTGTGAGAGCGAGTGTATGTCGAAGAGTTGGAAGAAACATTTGACTTAGGTATTTCTATGCATATGCACGACTGAGTTGATTGATTGCACACTGTGTATGTGCAAATTGTATATTATTATGTGCACTACATGCATGTTCAACTTGACTGCACATCAGGTGTGCATGTATGTACTGTGTGTGTGTGTGTGTGTGTGTGTGTGTGTATGTGTGTGTTTCTTTGTTTGCTGCTGCTAGTCCCATTTCCCATGCATGGTAAATGTTATACACTCCTGGAAATGGAAAAAAGAACACATTGACACCGGTGTGTCAGACCCACCATACTTGCTCCGGACACTGCGAGAGGGCTGTACAAGCAATGATCACACGCACGGCACAGCGGACACACCAGGAACCGCGGTGTTGGCCGTCGAATGGCGCTAGCTGCGCAGCATTTGTGCACCGCCGCCGTCAGTGTCAGCCAGTTTGCCGTGGCATACGGAGCTCCATCGCAGTCTTTAACACTGGTAGCATGCCGCGACAGCGTGGACGTGAACCGTATGTGCAGTTGACGGACTTTGAGCGAGGGCGTATAGTGGGCATGCTCAACACGTGGGGCGTGAGGTCTCCACAGTACATCGATGTTGTCGCCAGTGGTCGGCGGAAGGTGCACGTGCCACGTGCCCGTCGACCTGGGACCGGACCGCAGCGACGCACGGATGCACGCCAAGACCGTAGGATCCTACGCAGTGCCGTAGGAGACCGCACCGCCACTTCCCAGCAAATTAGGGACACTGTTGCTCCTGGGGTATCGGCGAGGACCATTCGCAACCGTCTCCATGAAGCTGGGCTACGGTCCCGCACACCGTTAGGCCGTCTTCCGCTCACGCCCCAACATCGTGCAGTCCGCCTCCAGTGGTGTCGCGACAGGCGTGAATGGAGGGACGAATGGAGACGTGTCGTCTTCAGCGATGAGAGTCGCTTCTGCCTTGGTGCCAATGATGGTCGTATGCGTGTTTGGCGCCGTGCAGGTGAGCGCCACAATCAGGACTGCATACGACCGAGGCACACAGGGCCAACACCCGGCATCATGGTGTGGGGAGCGATCTCCTACACTGGCCGTACACCACTGGTGATCGTCGAGGGGACCCTGAATAGTGCACGGTACATCCAAACCGTCATCGAACCCATCGTTCTACCATTCCTAGACCGGCAAGGGAACTTGCTGTTCCAACAGGACAATGCACGTCCGCATGTATCCCGTGCCACCCAACGTGCTCTAGAAGGTGTAAGTCAACTACCCTGGCCAGCAAGATCTCCGGATCTGTCCCCCATTGAGCATGTTTGGGACTGGATGAAGCGTCGTCTCACGCGGTCTGCACGTCCAGCACGAACGCTGGTCCAACTGAGGCGCCAGGTGGAAATGGCATGGCAAGCCGTTCCACAGGACTACATCCAGCATCTCTACGATCGTCTCCATGGGAGAATAGCAGCCTGCATTGCTGCGAAAGGTGGATATACACTGTACTGCCTGTGTCTATGTGCCTGTGGTTCTGTCAGTGTGATCATGTGATGTATCTGACCCCAGGAATGTGTCAATAAAGTTTCCCCTTCCTGGGACAATGAATTCACGGTGTTCTTATTTCAATTTCCAGGAGTGTATAACAGAATGAGACCTGTACATAGTAAAAATTAAATTGCATAAAAAATTAGAAAATAATTAATGTAAATAAATACATGCCATAAAATGGATGTACATATATACATATGTATGTACCACATCTCATCCTAAACCAATGGCTCGATTTCAGTGAAACTTGGTACACATATCACTTACTGTCTGGAGAGAACCACCTACCTATCAAAGGAGCATCAGTTGTGATGCAAATCTGATGTAGCTCATGATGAATTAATTGACACTGAGAGCACTTACTGACTTGAAACAAACTTTACACATAATTCCACACATTTACGAAACTTTTTCTCGCTAAAAACCTCCACAGAATGGTGAAAGGAAAAAAAAAATTCGTCATTTACTACATTTTCGCTACTCATACAGCAAAACTGTCATATCAGGCATGAGGTTTTAATTTATTAATTCTTTACTACCAATTGCATTCATGACACGTTTTGCATACAGTATTCACATATATCAGTGAATGTACCTGTAAAACTACATCATTGTATGACACAGTTCTGGGGATATGATGTCATTATCAATGCACAACGTTTTGATTTATTACATCGTTACAACTAACTCCTTTCGCAACACATTTCGCAGACAGCATAAAAATATACCATTGAATGTAAATGCAGAATTTCATCGCTGTATGACACATTGTTCAGGAAATACAATGTTTTAAAGCTTGAGCTGTGTGAAATCGGACTAAATTCTCTTTGGATACTTGTTAAGTATATGTACAAATATGTGTAAAAGATGTGAAATATAATTTTGTGACATGTGCATACCGTAACAAGAGCACAGCTAAAAGGCTCCTCCTAAACCCCTGGTTCGATTAAAATGAAACATGGCACACGGCTGAAGAGAAATATTGTGGTGGTTAGAACCAGCAATCTCCTATTGGGCTGGGGGTGATAATATGGAGAGAAAATGGAGAGGAAGAGATGGACGTATGGAGAGTAGGAAGAAGGACATGGGTATCAGGCAGGAAGAGTTTTATGCAGTGACATGGAGAGGTAATGGAAAGAATGGGAAAAGGAGGAGGTAGACAGAGAGAAGTGGCTTGAAGAGCTCGACAGAGGAAGGAAAGAGGAGCAGATGGACAGAGGGGGGGGGGAGGAGATGGGCAGAGAGATGAGGAGAAGGAAAGAAACAGTGGAAGGGAAGAGGAGATGAACTGGGAGAGGGGAGGAGGAGAT
Organism: Schistocerca nitens; assembly: GCF_023898315.1. Lineage (NCBI taxonomy): Eukaryota > Metazoa > Arthropoda > Insecta > Orthoptera > Acrididae > Schistocerca > Schistocerca nitens. The sequence goes on from NC_064619.1 coordinate 169,146,027, forward strand.
GGACAGAGGGGGACAGGTTGAAAAAGGCAGAGAGAAGGAAAGATGAGATGGACTGAGAAGGAGGAAGGAGGAGATAAAGGGAGTGAGGGGAGATAGAGGGCCAGGAAGAGAGAGACTCAGAGAGGGTGGAGGAGATGGACAGAGGGTACAGAAGCAACTGGACAGAGGAATTGGGGATGGGGAGGAGCAACTGGACAAAGAGGTAGAGTAACATTATATCACACACACACACACACACTCTGAGGTGACAAAAGTCATTCATAGTGATATGCACATACACAAATGGCGCTAGTACCGTGTACACAAGGTACAAAAGGGCAGTGCATTGGCAGATCTGTCAGTTGTCCTCAGGTGATTCATGTGAAAATGTTTATGACATGATTATGGCCACACAACAGGACTTAACAGACTATGAATGTGGAAGGGTAGTTGGAGCTACACGCATTGGACATCATATTTCGGAAATCATCAGGGAAATCAATATTCTGATATCTATAGTGTCAGGAGTGTGCAGAGAATACCAGATTTCTGGCATTATCCTTCAACACGGATAAAACAGTGGCTGACGGCCTTCACTTAACGACAGAGAGCAGCAGCGTTTTTGTAGAGTTGTCAGTGTTAACAGAGAAGCAACACTGCATGAAATAATCGCTGAAGGGAAAAACAACAAATGTATCTAAATGGCTCTGAGCACTATGGGACTTAACATCTATGGTCATCAGTCCCCTAGAACTTAGAACTACTTAAGCCTAACTAACCTAAGGACAGCACACAACACCCAGTCATCATGAGGCAAAGAAAATCCCTGACCTGCCGGGAATCGAACCCGGGAACCCGGGCGTGGGAAGCGAGAACGCTACCGCACGACCACGAGCTGCGGACGAAATGTATCTATTAGGACAGTGTGGCGAAATTTGGCGTTAACAGGCTGTGGCACCAGACGAATGATGCAAGTGCCTTTGCACAGCATCACCTGCAGCGTCTTTTCTTGGCTCATGACCATGTCAATTGGCCTCTTGACAACTGGAAAACTGTGGCCTGGTGTCTTGAGTCCTGATTTCACTTGATCAAAGCCAATGTTAGAGTTTGAGAGTGGTGCAGACCACACTAAGCCATGGACCCAAGTTGTTAACAATGCACTGTGTAAGCTGTTCGTGGCTCCATAATGATATGGGGTGTGTTTACATGGAATGCACTGTGTCCTCTGGTCCAGTTGAACAGGTCACTGACTGAAAATGGTTATGTTGGCTATTTGGAGACCATATGCAGCCATTCACGGACTTCATGTACCCAAACAATGATGCAATTTTTATGGATGACGATGTTTCATGTCACCGGGCCACAATATTCGCGGTTGGTTTGAAGAATATTCTGGACAGTCAAGCAAGTGATTTGGCCATCCAGATCACCAACGTGAATCCCACTGCACATTTATGGGACATATTCGAGAGGTCAGTTTGTGCACAAACTCTTAGAGTGGCAACACTTTCGCAATTATGGGTGGCTGTAGAGGCAGCATGGCTGAATATTTCCGCAGAGAATTTCCAAAGACCTGTCGAGTACAGGTTACATGGAGTTGCTGAACTACGCTGGCCAGAGTGGCCGAGCGGTTCTAGGCACTGCAGTCCGGAAACGCGCAATCGCTACAGTCGCAGGTTTGAATCCTGCCTCGGGCATGGATGTGTGTGATGTCCTTAGGTTAGTTATGTTTAAGTAGTTCTAAGTTCTAGGGGACTGATGACCTCAGCAGTTAAGTCTCATAGTGCTCAGAGCCATTTGAACCATTTGACTGCACTACACCGGGCAGGAGGAGGTCCGAAACACTATTAAGAGGTACCCAGACTTTTGTCAACTGAGTGTGTAGATGTAATAATTTAAAGTAGAAAAATAATTTATTGTAAAATAACTCCAATGCTAATAATATTATCTTGGAATTCTTCCATTTGGTCTGTGTTTGCATAGAAAAACAGTAATATGACAAATTTGCATCAAGGCAGACTCAATTTGTGATATTACTGTAACTAATAATATTTCGAAAATAACGTAAATTAAGAGAAAAACTTTAAAGAAATGATTGTTAATAAACACATAAAGATTACCAATAAATGAAACAAATATTGTCAGAAAACCGTAAGTTATTTGGTTGTATCTGTGTTATAATTACAAAAGAACCTGATTCTTTTGGTATAGAGTACAAAATGACTAAGTTCATACAGCTGAGCTATAACGAAAAAGGTTGAAAATTATTGCCAGTAATTCAGAAATTAATATGTTATTGCTGTTCATAACAAACTTGCACCTTCCACTATGGTGAACAGACCTTGAATGATGAGGCTCACACAACTGAACAAGAGAGGAAAGGAGGAGGGTGGTGGTGTGTTCCCTACCATTTTATTGTGTTCCCATTGGCTTAGAGAGAAAGTGAAGAGGGGGAAGATGACCTTCATTTACTCACACATGTCCCCAAGATGCATGGGTAGGGTACCAGATCACATCCTGACGTTGATGTAACACCCACAAGTGCCCTAAAGGCATGGGCAAACATGTGACTGGTGCTGCATTACATCCTGCTCTTGAATGTACCACACACAATTTCCTCAGGTTGATGGGCAGAGGGTGGGGAGAGGGGGATGGTGGTGTGGGGGAAGATCTTGAATATACACTCCTGGAAATGGAAAAAAGAACACATTGACACCGGTGTGTCAGACCCACCATACTTGCTCCGGACACTGCGAGAGGGCTGTACAAGCAATGATCACACGCACGGCACAGCGGACACACCAGGAACCGCGGTGTTGGCCGTCGAATGGCGCTAGCTGCGCAGCAATTGTGCACCGCCGCCGTCAGTGTCAGCCAGTTTGCCGTGGCATACGGAGCTCCATCGCAGTCTTTAACACTGGTAGCATGCCGCGACAGCGTGGACGTGAACCGTATGTGCAGTTGACGGACTTTGAGCGAGGGCGTATAGTGGGCATGCGGGAGGCCGGGTGGACGTACCGCCGAATTGCTCAACACGTGGGGCGTGAGGTCTCCACAGTACATCGATGTTGTCGCCAGTGGTCGGCGGAAGGTGCACGTGCCCGTCGACCTGGGACCGGACCGCAACGACGCACGGATGCACGCCAAGACCGTAGGATCCTACGAATTGCCGTAGGGGACCGCACCGCCACTTCCCAGCAAATTAGGGACACTGTTGCTCCTGGGGTATCAGCGAGGACCATTCGCAACCGTCTCCATGAAGCTGGGCTACGGTCCCGCACACCGTTAGGCCGTCTTCCGCTCACGCCCCAACATCGTGCAGCCCGCCTCCAGTGGTGTCGCGACAGGCGTGAATGGAGGGACGAATGGAGGCGTGTCGTCTTCAGCGATGAGAGTCGCTTCTGCCTTGGTGCCAATGATGGTCGTATGCGTGTTTGGCGCCGTGCAGGTGAGCGCCACAATCAGGACTGCATACGACCGAGGCACACAGGGCCAACACCCGGCATCATGGTGTGGGGAGCGATCTCCTACACTGGCCGTACACCACTGGTGATCGTCGAGGGGACACTGAATAGTGCACGGTACATCCAAACCGTCATCGAACCCATCGTTCTACCATTCCTAGACCGGCAAGGGAACTTGCTGTTCCAACAGGACAATGCACGTCCGCATGTATCCCGTGCCACCCAACGTGCTCTAGAAGGTGTAAGTCAACTACCCTGGCCAGCAAGATCTCCGGATCTGTCCCCCATTGAGCATGTTTGGGACTGGATGAAGCGTCGTCTCACGCGGTCTGCACGTCCAACACGAACGCTGGTCCAACTGAGGCGCCAGGTGGAAATGGCATGGCAAGCCGTTCCACAGGACTACATCCAGCATCTCTACGATCGTCTCCATGGGAGAATAGCAGCCTGCATTGCTGCGAAAGGTGGATATACACTGCACTAGTGCCGACATTGTGCATGCTCTGTTGCCTGTGTCTATGTGCCTGTGGTTCTGTCAGTGTGATCATGTGATGTATCTGACCCCAGGAATGTGTCAATAAAGTTTCCCCTTCCTGGGACAATGAATTCACGGTGTTCTTATTTCAATTTCCAGGAGTGTACATCACGCAGTTGCCTCATGTGTAACATGATACCCTGGATATCTCACCTTATTTGTGATCTCGAGCGAAGAAACCACTTACAACCATTTTCGAGCTTGAACTGGCACTGTCCTACTACTGTCAGGATCACTTTCTGGGGTTATTCATCAATCGAAGATAAAGTTTTCCGAGTCCAAAAGCATATTACGAATTATTTGTGGCGTGAATTCATGAACTTCCTGCAGAGACTTGTACAAAGAACAAGGATCAGTCACTACCACTTCCCAACATATTTAATCGTTAACTAAATTTGGCATAAATAGTATCTCTTTTTTAAAAACCAACAGCTCCATTCGTACAAACCAAATCAGAAATAAGCACAACGTCATAAAAATTTAAAGTCGCATACTTTGATACAGAAAGGTGACCACTAATCAGGAACACACATTTTCAATAACTTGTCACCAGGCATAAAAAGTTAAGCCCGTAACAAAGTTCAGTTTAAGAGGAGCCTAAACGATGTATCGCCAGCCAACTTCTCCGACTCCATTGTTTTCTTAATACAATTGACTGATCAGTTTATTATTAATAATATCAAATAACGTGAGTGTTTAAAATTCAACTTTCGCACATAGTCTTTGCTGTAGTGTGATCAATCCAAATGAGTGTGGTTAACTGATTTGCTGACTGGTGATGTGCAGTTACAGTAGCCTGTGCATTATCACGTATGTACCTCACTGTATTACATAGTTACATGTTTTGGAACAACTTTGGTCTCGTAAATTGATATATGGCCGCGAGAGCGGTGTGCTGGCCACATGCCCCCCCCCCCCCCCATATCTGCATCCAATGACGCGTGTGGGCCGAAGGTGACATGGCGGCCGGTCGGTACCGTTGGGCCTTCATGGCCTGTTCGGACGGAGTTCAGTTTAGTAACAACTTTGTTAATAGCTATTAAATGAAAATATGTTTAAAATTTTTTACTTATTTCGCATTCATGATGACTTAAGATCTGAAGAACGAATATAAGTATCTCGTTTTGCAGTAAATATACTGACGGAAAAAAACGAAAGTTCATCTGAAAGACTATGTCTATTCAGATTTCACGCCAGTCGCGTAACATTGGCGTTAGTAGAGCCACTATGAGCATGCTGATCAGGTTTGCTTTAAACACACGTTGTAATGGTCGTTAGCGTCTGTTATGTTTGAGATTGGACGTGGAGAGTTGATTTTAGTCAAAAATGCCTTTAATGCGACAAAGACGCCATTATCACTATTCATTGAGATTGAACGAGGCCATGTAACAGGGTTACAAGAAGCTGAATGTTCCTTCAAAGAAACTGCAGAAAAACTTAGCAGGAATGTAGCCACTGTACATGATTACTTGCAGCAGTGGTGACGAGAATGTACGGCCGCAGGAAGACGGCTCCAGACGGCCACGTAGCACTACGGAGAGGGAAGACCGTCGTGATCGGCGTATGGCTCTGGCGCATTGTACTGTATCTGCAGCCACAATCTGAGCAGCAGTTGGCACCGCAGTGACACAGCGAACTCTTACAAATCGGTTACTTCAAAGATAGCTCCGAATCAGACGCCCTGTAGCGTGCAGTCCACTGACGCCAAACCGCCACAATTTGCGACTTCAGTGGTGTCAAGCGAGAGCTCATTGGAGGGCATGGTGGAGCTCTGTCGTGTTTTCTGCCTTGATGCCAGTGATGGCTGTTGGTTAGGAGGAGGCCAGTTGAGGGCCTGGAGCCAAACTATCTGTGTGCTAGACACACGACCTAGACCTCGAGTTATGGTCTGGGATGCGATTTCGCATGACAGCAGAATCACTCTGGTGGTTGTCCACCCACCCTGACTGCAAATTTGTACGTCAGCCGGTGATTCGACCTGTTGCACTGCCATTCATGAACAGCAGTTTAGGGGGTTTTCCAACAGGATAACGCTCTGTCACATACCACTGTTGTAACTTAATACGCTCAGCAGTGTGTCAACACATCGCCTTGGACTTCTCGATAACTAGGTCAGTCTCCAACTGAGCACACACGTGACACCACTGGACAACAACTGCAGTGTCATCCTCAGTCATCATTAAACGTCCCTGTAATGACCGATGAAGTGGAACAGGTATGGAACTCCATCCCAAAAGCTGACATCCGACACCTGTACAACACAATACATGCGCGCTTACTTAAAATATGTTACTGAAAATGTATTTCCGAAATTTCAATACTCTACATTAATTATTTTTTCCTGTTGCGGTTGTTTTCTGTCAGTGTATGTTGTTTCATGAGGTGTCCCACTCCTTGAGGGTCTCCATACTGTGAGATAACTGGCGAGTTGTGGCGACCTGGAAATATTATATGTTCGGAATTAGGGCGGCCACCGCTGGAGCCGCGCGGCAAGGCCGTGGTCCAAACGTTAGCCGGTCGAGGGGGTTGGCCCAGCGCATGGTCCAGCCGCGTGGCTGGGAATTCCGCTGTGACGAGGACGGTGCTTTGTGTCTATGAAGGAGATGTCTATGCCGGGAGTGCCAAAGATGGCGGACTTTGTGAAACCAGAATAGCAGACATTTCACAGTTCGTATAGAAATTAATAGTAGCCAGATGAACCATAATACCTCAAAGAGAAACATGTACATTACCATTATTTGCAAGACGATTCTAATGGTGTAATCAGATTTTCAATATCTTTATTAGTTTAAAGTTTAGTATATGACAAATTATACAAGTAACACCCAGCAACGAATTTCCAAAATATAAACGCTTCATCCGATTTTGTCGATCGCCTTGTGTTTAGAAAGCCATTAGTGTAAACCTAAATTGGTATGAATTACAGGCGTGTAACTTAAACAGCACATGAGTTATTGGAGGTCAAAGTGGCCGATTAATATCCATCGCGTCAGGCCGTAAGTACTCCACAGTTACACGAGAAAACGGTAGCAGCATGTTTATAGAAATATTGATTCATCTATGACTTTGTTAATATCTGATATATGCTTTTCATGAAGAAAATGGTCAATTATTTACTGTGTATTAGAAAGCACAGAGACATTAGGCTCCTGGCCTACCTTTTGCTTCTTTTCTTTTGATATAGGTTTATTTCATTGTTTATGTATTTAATAACGTGTGTCAGAGCGTGTTTATGGTCCAGCCGTAGGAATATTTATTTAATTTCAAGATATCTAAATGTAACTCCAGTATTTCGTATGTGTTTAAATACACTCCTGGAAATGGAAAAAAGAACACATTGACACCGGTGTGTCAGACCCACCATACTTGCTCCGGACACTGCGAGAGGGCTGTACAAGCAATGATCACACGCACGGCACAGCGGACACACCAGGAACCGCGGTGTTGGCCGTCGAATGGCGCTAGCTGCGCAGCATTTGTGCACCGCCGCCGTCAGTGTCAGCCAGTTTGCCGTGGCATACGGAGCTCCATCGCAGTCTTTAACACTGGTAGCATGCCGCGACAGCGTGGACGTGAACCGTATGTGCAGTTGACGGACTTTGAGCGAGGGCGTATAGTGGGCATGCGGGAGGCCGGGTGGACGTACCGCCGAATTGTTCAACACGTGGGGCGTGAGGTCTCCACAGTACATCGATGTTGTCGCCAGTGGTCGGCGGAAGGTGCACGTGCCACGTGCCCGTCGACCTGGGACCGGACCGCAACGACGCACGGATGCACGCCAAGACCGTAGGATCCTACGCAGTGCCGTAGGAGACCGCACCGCCACTTCCCAGCAAATTAGGGACACTGTTGCTCCTGGGGTATCGGCGAGGACCATTCGCAACCGTCTCCATGAAGCTGGGCTACGGTCCCGCACACCGTTAGGCCGTCTTCCGCTCACGCCCCAACATCGTGCAGTCCGCCTCCAGTGGTGTCGCGACAGGCGTGAATGGAGGGACGAATGGAGACGTGTCGTCTTCAGCGATGAGAGTCGCTTCTGCCTTGGTGCCAATGATGGTCGTATGCGTGTTTGGCGCCGTGCAGGTGAGCGTCACAATCAGGACTGCATACGACCGAGGCACACAGGGCCAACACCCGGCATCATGGTGTGGGGAGCGATCTCCTACACTGGCCGTACACCACTGGTGATCGTCGAGGGGACCCTGAATAGTGCACGGTACATCCAAACCGTCATCGAACCCATCGTTCTACCATTCCTAGACCGGCAAGGGAACTTGCTGTTCCAACAGGACAATGCACGTCCGCATGTATCCCGTGCCACCCAACGTGCTCTAGAAGGTGTAAGTCAACTACCCTGGCCAGCAAGATCTCCGGATCTGTCCCCCATTGAGCATGTTTGGGACTGGATGAAGCGTCGTCTCACGCGGTCTGCACGTCCAGCACGAACGCTGGCCCAACTGAGGTGCCAGGTGGAAATGGCATGGCAAGCCGTTCCACAGGACTACATCCAGCATCTCTACGATCGTCTCCATGGGAGAATAGCAGCCTGCATTGCTGCGAAAGGTGGATATACACTGTACTAGTGCCGACATTGTGCATGCTCTGTTGCCTGTGTCTATGTGCCTGTGGTTCTGTCAGTGTGATCATGTGATGTATCTGACCCCAGGAATGTGTCAATAAAGTTTCCCCTTCCTGGGACAATGAATTCACGGTGTTCTTATTTCAATTTCCAGGAGTGTATGTTTGTGAGTGGACGTTGGACTGACGACATGGGCGAGCGCTCTAGCCAGTCACAGCGCTCGTGAATGGGGAGACTGGATGGAAGCGAGTTCGAGAGAGGAGGACACGAGGAGTTTTGGCAGTGCTGGACTTAACGGCACTGGATACGGGAGTGAGTGCTGGACGCGGACAGTACAGCGTGAACGACGCACAGTCGGCGGGAAGACTTGGACAGTGGAGCAGTTTGCGCGTGATCGCGGAGGATAGAAATATTTCGTATTGCCGACTTGTGCACTTGTGAGATTTTCATGGCTTCTGCAGTGAAGACGTAGTGTGCGTTTAGAAATAAATATCTCGCGAGCTATGTTGTTGTTCATAACAAATTACGTGCAGTAGGAATCTATTGTTTCCCTGTTATTCAACTTATATTTTATTTAATTGCTGGACCATCTAGACCAGTAAGTGTTTTGCAGAAATATACCGCATTCTCAAAAGTACTTCTACGACCGAGCTCATCATTTAAAGTCGTTAAGATAGTACCTGCATATTTTATTTAATTGCAATCCTTCATTTATAAATTTATATGTTGCTTTCATAATTCGCAACTGCCGTGTTATAGAAACCTTCGACCATTCGATTCATGTGTATATTCTTATCGTATACTGTAGACTCAGCAGTATTTGGCCTGTAATGCGGCAAATACGCATCCCAGTCCCTAGACAACGAAACGAGCCAAAACTTTTAATATTGCAACACTGGGTCGGAGGGTACGTGGTTGAGGGCCACTCATTTCATTCATTACTGTTCTGAAAGCCCGGAATACTATGGCCTATGTCCAATTTAATCTAAAACCGACTGATTACATGTAGGCGTCACCAAATGTCTGAATTCCCAGGGGATATTTGAAACTTGCTGCCCACATACTGCAAGCAGGAGTGGCTGGTGCAATAGCGTCGTCTGGCCAAGGACAACGTATCGAACGTCGCCACTGTCGCTGTAGGTGGAACGCACGGGCTGAGCTGCTAGTACCCAGCGGGGTCAGGCTCGTACGCCTCCGCACGCATACGGCAGAGCAACGCAACGCCGGGGACGACATTCCTCCAGTCTTTCCCTCGTTAATCTGATACGCAGCAGGCAGCCGTGGCGGTAATGTTTGTTCCTCATGCTAATGAGACAGTGCGGCACCTTCTGTGCCATTCCTCTTGCGTTAGCTGAAACCCGAACATTTATTACTTAGTTCTTGTTTATTACGCTGACCACGACGAGATGAAAGGAAAATACTGACGCATTCGTGTACAGTAACACCAGGACATGCTTGCTTGCGTAGCTCGTTTTGAAAAGTGCACTGTTCAAGAATTAAGATAACAACAGGTGTGCTTCAAGGAAACCAAGTTGCACAAAGACGTGATACGAATGGCGTCTTTTGTGGAAAAGGTCCGCTAAATATATTCTGTATTTTAATAGTTTCAAAAGTATTGGTATTTGGAACACTTGATCTCTCAGCAACAAATAATCCCGAGATAATAACGAGCATCAAAACGGATACAGGGATTAGTGAACACAGGGTTGTCGTAGCGAAACTTGTAAGTAGGCTGTTTAGGTTTTTTTATTGGTAACGCCACCTCTGTATAAAAAATCACTGGCTGTGCTGTGTGCAGTCTGTGGCTGCTTTGCATTGTTGTAATACTCGCCATTGTAGTGTTAGGCAGCTGGCTGTGAACAGCGCGTAGCGTTGCGCAGTTGGAGGTGAGCCGCCAGCAGTGGTGGATGTGGGGAGAGAGATGGCGGAGTTTTGTAATTGGTCATGAACTGCTATATATATATATTATGACTATTAAGGTAAATACATTGTTTGTTCTCTATCAAAATCTTTCATTTGCTAACTATGCCTATCAGTAGTTAGTGCCTTCAGTAGTTTGAATCTTTTATTTAGCTGGCAGTAGTGGCGCTCGCTGTATTGCAGTAGCTTGAGTAGCGAAGATTTTTGTGAGGTAAGTGATTTGTGAAAGGTATAGTTTAATGTTAGTCAGGGCCATTCTTTTGTAGGGATTATTGAAAGTCAGATTGCGTTGCGCTAAAAATATTGTAGCAAAAATACTGTGTGTCAGTTTAAGCACAGTCGTGTATAACTTTTTCTAAAGTTGACGTTTCAAACTGAATTTTGTAACCTCCAAACCCTCCAAAAATAAAAGAAAACCATACCTATTCAGAACTGCAGAGAAAAATTCACTTAACGCCTTCTTGAGAGACATAGTATCAGCAGCAATTGAGACATTTATACCAAATAAATTAACAAACAACGGAGCTGATCCCCCATGGTACACAAAACGAGTAGAATACTGCTGCAGAAACAACGAAAAAAAAACATGCCACATTTAAACAGACGCAAAATCTCCAAGATTGGCGATCGTTTACAGAAGCTCGAAATTTAGCGCGGACTTCAATTCGAGATGCTTATAATAATTTCCACAACAAAACTTTGTCTCGAAACGTGGCAGAAAATCCGAAGAGATTCTGGTTATGTGTGAGGTATGCTAGCGGCAAGGCACAATCAATGACTTCTCTGCGCGACAGCCATGGAGATACTATCGAAGACAGTGCTACCAAAGTAGAGTTACGAAACACTGCCTTCCGAAATGCCTTCACCAAAGAAGACTAAGTAAATACTCAAGAATTCGAATCAAGGCAGCTGCCTACATGAGTAACATAGAAGTAGATATCCTCGGAGTAGCGAAGCAACTGAAATCACTTAACAAAAGCAAGTATTCTGATCCGGACTGTATACCACTTAGGTTCCTTTCAGAATGTGTTGATCAAATAGCTCCATACTGAACTACCACATACAACCGTTCGCTCGACGAAAGATCCACACCCAAAGACTGGAAAGTTGCACAGGTCACACCAATATTCAAGAAAGGCAGTAGGACTAATCCACTAAATTACAGGCCCATATCATTACCGTCGATATGCAGCAGGATTTTGGAACATATATTGTGTTCGAACATTATGAATTACCTCGGAGAAAACGGTCTATTGACACAGTCAACATGGATTTAGAAAACATCGTTCTTGTGAAACACAACTAGCTCTTTACTCGCATGTAGTGCTGAGTGCTATTGACGAGGGATTTAAAGTTGATTCCGTATTTCTGAATTTCCGGAAGGTTTTCGACACTGTACCATACAAGCGGCATGCAATGAAAATGTGTGCCTGCGGAATATCGTCTCAATTATGTGACTGGTTCTTGATTTCCTTTCAGAGAGGTCACAGTTCGTAGTAATTGACGGAAAGTCATCGAGTAAAACACGAGTGATTTCTGGAGTTCCCCGGGGTAGTGTTATAGGCCCTTTGCTGTTCCTTATCTATACAAACGATTTGGGAGACAGTCTGAGCAGGCGTCTTAAGTTGTTTGCAGATGACGCTGTCGTTTATCGACTAATAAAGTCGTCAGAAGATCAAAACAAGCTGTAAAATGACTTATAATAGATATGTGAATGGTGTGAAAATTAGCAGTTCATACTAAAAAACGAAAAGTGTGAGGTCATCCACATGAGTGCTAAAGGAATTCGTTAAACTTGGGTTACACGATAAATGAATCAAATCTAAAGGCCGTCAATTCAACTAAATACCTAGGAATTACAATTGCGAACAAAGTAAACTCGAAGGAACAAATGCAAAATGTTGTGGGGAAGGCTAACCGAAGACTGCGTTTTATTTGCCAGACACTTAGAAAATGTACCAGACCTACTAAAGAGACTGCGTACAGTACTCTTGTCCGTCCTCTTTTAGACTACTGCTGCGCGATGTGGGATCCTTACCAGATAGGACTGATGGAGTGCATCAAGGAAGTTCAAAGACGGGCAGCACGTTTAGTATTATAGCCAAATAGGAGAGAGAGTGTCACTGAAATGATACAGTATTTGAGGTGGACATCATTAAAACAAAGGCGTTTTTCGTTGCGGCAGAATCTTACGAAATTTCAGTCACCAACGTTCTCCTCTGAATGCGAAAACAATTTGTTGACGCCGACCTACATAGGACTAAACGATCTCCATAATAAAATAAGGGAAATCAGAGCTCGCACGGAAAGACATAGGTGTTCCGTTCCTTCCGCGCAGTATACGAGATTGGAATACTAGAGAATTGTGAATAAACCCTCTGCCAGGCACTTAAGTGTGATTTGCAGATTATCCATGTAGATGTTGTAAGAGGTCCGAGCAGATGTAATTTCGATGTCTTGCTCATGCGCTGCCTGCGATATGCAAGGTATAAGAGAATCTCTGACCAGAGAACAGTGTTGACTGCTATAGGAACTGTGTAGCTGTAGCAGTAAGTTGTTGCTAGTCTGCAGTCTGCTCTGGTCTGGTCTGGTGTATCGTGTTGGCTGGGCCGGTCACGGTGCAGCGATGCCGGAGCCTGAGTATTATTGTATAAGGTAAAAAGCAGCCTCGCGCATATGTAGTAATGTCATCTCAAGTCCCATGTAAATGTTTTAAAAATGTCCTAATAATAATCTTTCTCATATAAAGTAATTTTTAACAACCATTCATTTCAGTTTAAAGAATTTACTAATTTCTCCAATCCATGATCATCCCGATTATTGCAAAAGAAAAATCAGTTGCTTCCTTTCATAAATGACAAATCTATCGGCCAGCATTGCACAGGGCTGTGCCAGAAAAATTTATTGCAAGAGCAGATATATATGCGTTATCCGGCGACTTCATTGAGGTAAGAACTTTTCTCTTTTTATTCAGAATGATCTTTCAGGGCCATGACGCAGCAATGCTGACGTCCAAAATTTACCAGGTTATATTCACAGTCAATTATTGAAAAGTTATAAGTGAGCGACAATTTAATTGAGAGGTTAGTTACATTGTATTATTACCAGGTTACTGATTTTTTTTCTTTTGTTGGGACGTTACACTGAATGTGAACGAAATAATTATATTTTTTACTGTTGAGAGGTTTAGGAATTTTTCTGTTTATGAGCTTAGATTAAATGTGAATGAATTTTGTGGGGAGGTTAAATGTCAATGAAATTTCTGTTTTGAGGTTACACTAAATTAGAATCATGTTCATATTATTTATTTTATTTTGTGGGGAGGTTACAGTTGGCGATAACCGGCCAGGATCGTATTTCTTTGTGAATTTCTGAGAAGTAGTCTTATATCTGCTCTTATTTACTTAAATGTAGTTTGTATCTGGCGCAACGCATTTACTAATTTGTCACTCTTTCTTTCACAGATCATCGGCAATTTATTGCTTTTTGTTGTAATTGTGTTTGTTCCATTTTTACTTCGTTTTTGTTTCATTTTTGTGCTTAATTTTGATTTGTGAAAAATTCCGCGAAAAACTGTTAACAGTATATCGCGATGTCCAATGAGTGAAATAGCCGACTCGAATAATTTGACCGATAATACTTGCGACACTAAGTGTAATAGTGATAATCCTCTAATTACAGATAATCAGTGCGTGCGGATCACTAGTATTGATTTCGATCCTAATGACGAGCAAACAAATTCAATTATGTCCCCCGTAAATGTAACAACTGATGACGCGGCACGTTCCGTTACAATGAACGCAGCCCGGTTTGACACGCCTGATTTGCAAAATTTACACAGTGAACAGACAAATGTTTCTAACGAAGATGAACAATGTACTCAAAGTACGTCGGATTTATTTGATTCCGGTGTAGTGACCAACAGTGCACATTCAATTGGCAAACCTTTTCAAGAATTACAGAATGACCAAATGGTTACAGAAAACGTGACAAATGCAGATACATTATCACACAGCACAGAGAATAGAGTAGGTAATATTGGCATGGATCAAGTTATGGCATTATTGCTACAAATTAATCAATCGAACAAACAACTTAATGAAAAACTAGACAGCAATTCCAAACAACTAAATGATAAACAAGACAATAATTTCAAACAACTTAGTGAACAGATTACAGCCGTTGCCGCGCAATGTCATGATACTAAAGAACAATTACGTGAGGAAATTAAGGCTTGTGCTAGGAGCAGAAGTGATGAAATTAGATCTGTGGCTCAAGAATTAAATAATACACATGCAGCCACAACTAAATTACTTAGAGATGAAATTAGTGCAGTCGCTAAACAATGCTCTGAAAACGCAACACAGTTACGCGACGAATTTAAATTAATGTCAGCAGAACTTTCACGCACGCTGGATGCGAAAGTAGACGCGAAATTTGACCAACAGAACAGCCAAATCTGCTCTGATTGTTAAACGGCGATCTTGTCGAACAAGTTTACCGATTTTTTCAATGTTTGCATCAATTTTTGCTGACAATGGTCTGCCAGTGCGAGTGTCATCACTGGTGTCTTCGCGGCCATCTTTAAATCGTTGAAACCACTCAGACACTTGTGTTCGCGATAAACAATCATCGCCGTACACTTGTTGTAACATTACAAACGTTTCACTTGCAGATTTTCCTAGTTTGAAACAAAATTTGATGTTAACACGCTGTTCTTTCTGTACACTCAACATTTTCCGACGCACAGACAAAACGTCAACTACTTAAAACAGACGCCACGGGCAGACTGAGTGCAGGAGGCAGATGAAACTCGAGCAGTAGGCGGAGCGAGAGTCACGTGACAGGCCACGCGACTTTCAGCCTTATTGCATTCGTTTTATTGTTTCACCAGTACTAGTCCGGTTTTTTTCTAGCCACACCTCGTATAACACATCTGATGCTCTTTCTCTGGTGTTCAGGCCTCAAATGAAGAGGCCTACACAATTGTTCTAGTTATGAAGGATGGGGACGGGGAGGGGGAAAGGATGCTTGAATCTTATTGGGCCAGGGAGAGGGGGACACACCTCACATTTCCGCCGATTTTATATCGCACAAGTGCCCTGAGTCCGTGTGACTGGTATTGGATTACGTCATGAGCTTGAATGTAGGACATACAATTGCCTCAGGTGTGTCGATGGGGCGAGGGTTGCTCTGGGTGACGTTGAATGTAACTCGCACAATTGCTTCAGGTGTAACCTGACACCGGAAGTATCCTGTGGTAAGATCATTATCAATTCACGTACCAGGTCCTGGTAATTACCATAATTTATATGCATTTTAGCATAAAGTACTGTCACAGTTAGCCTTTTATGGACTTTTCTTCTATGGACGGAGACCTGTACAGTTACTGCAGGCAGTCTTATTCGAGGCAATGTCTACGTCGACGAAAACTTTACCGTTATGACTGCAGGCTACGACAAACCAAGCCCTGTAACGCGTGGCAGTGGTTTCCATGGCTTTACTTAAGTTGGCTAGTATACCTGGCGCCTGCAAAGCTTCTGCTTCGTCTCACCCCCAGATGTCAGCTCCAACACATCAACCTGTTCGCCTACAATTTACTCTCCACTTTAGAGTGGGCATGTTCCCCACACTAAACAAGACGTCCTTTCTACTTCTGCTAATCATATTTGTACTACATTGCATCCAACATGTTATGTGTCGCTGACATAGTTTGCTGTGTTCTGCCACCATTCTGCATCATTACCAACATCTACACGGTTTAATTAAAAAAAATCCTTAAGACTTTTCTGAAAACTAGCTATTTCTATTGCCGCGTCGGATGACTTAAGAATTTCCATCAACCATTTTTCTCTCAACTAGTGCAATTATCCTGGACTCTTCGGGCACTGTAAGTATTCTATCTTCAGCTGCTCATCGCCCACTTGTGCCTCTACATTCAACTCTACTGCCTATAAGTTTTGTGGTTTAATTACCTTAAGTCGCTCAGAAAGTATTTCTGAGAGAGACTTGTGTTACTAAAAGGATCCACTGTCGTAACGGTTACTTCATGTGTACTGCGCTGGTCTCTCAAATGTACCCACACGCTAGGTGTCGTATTCTTCTTTGACTTCGTCGTATGAAGCTCTCACAGTGGTCTACTTTGTATCATACAGTATTAGGAGTACAGTGATAATTTTAAAGTCGTCTGCTATCGTCGTCCGCATGTTGTGAGGCGTTGGATTCCTCGGTAATTGTTGTGAAGCAGGGACTGAAGGACTAGTTAACATTCGTTATAGTGTGATTACGCCAAAATATGAGATGTGGACCTTGACGATGGGACTGGACACTGGAAACAGCATACTTTACGGATGATATGAATAATATAGAGTCAGGATCTAATGGACTAAAGTTGGTTATCTTGTCAGTCAGTAGGCATCTTCTCTGCTCTCCGTTTCTGAGGTAACCAAAGAGTCTCCATACAATTCTCTAGAAAACTAAGCCAGTGTACGTTATGATTATTTTCATAATTTGATCGCCATTAGTGTTTACGGTCGATGTCGGAAGCTCTACCACGAAGAAAGCAAAATGAAAAAATTACAACAGCTGAAATCATGGAGTTTTGTACTATGCACAGATAACGAATGGCAGCGTTTTACACTTCATATTTTGAATCATGCATAATCGTTGAATATGGAGATCTACAAATCCAGCTTTCTCGGATCGCTAGATAACATGCAAACGAATCTTATTAATGAGTTTTATTACGAAATGAACAACGACCATACTTTAACTTTGACAATAACACAGAAATGTCGCACCCAAAGGGCGACATGCAAATAACAAATCTCTTTAGTATATACAATTCCTAAGTCGCTGGTCCTGAAGCGCCTAATGTTGATGCTGCTACAGAAGTGGTCCGCGGCCAGTCGGGGCGGCGCTTATGTCCTCTTCGGATAGAGGCCGCTGCTGTCGCGTTGTCTTCCTAGAGAGCGGTCGGTCACCGTGCAATTGGCTGACGTCTTGTCGCAACCCTCTATGGTCTGCCGTTTCCTACTTGCGTGCCGGCGTCTGACTTAACGCAGTAACATCGTATTTGACAGTGGAATAAAACCAAACACCACACTCTCTGGAATTAAAACAAATAACCGTCTCTCTCCAATTTACCGCTTCGGCGCGGAACCATTACTGCTTTCGTTCATCAACTGTCCATCAACTGTATGTCATTAGTGAGCGCAATAAGCTCACATTAGACGGAGAGCAACATTCACGTCGAAGAGTTGCCCGCAGTATTCATGTAATGATACCGCAAAAGTACACGAAATCTAAATTGGAATGGCGCAGTACGGGTTCGCACGAGTTCTGTTGCTCCAAGTGCTTTCTTCGTTTCGTCATGACTGTCGGTGGGTAACTCGTCTTATCTGGAGTGCACTGTTTACCCTCCAGTCGACAGCTACGTAGCTACGCGCAGGACACTACCGCGGTTGTATACGGAGGGGATTCGTGCGCGATGTTGGCCTTGCACAGAGAACAATATAACAATATTACCAGCTGCGACATAGTCGCGTATACGAACAGAGATCCAATACTGTCAAATGTTTTTATTCCAGTCTTTGATCACAATATCAATTCTTTTGACGACGACCGGTTTCAGTCTGTAATGACCATCCTGGTGTAGAAAAATCTGAGGATGGTCATTACGGACTGAAACCCGTCATCGTCAAAAGAATTGATATTGTGATCAAAGATTCGAATAAAAAACATTTGACAATATAACAATTTTTACAGAATCATATAAATAATGAGAAATAATTTTTGTCCGCTGCCTATTATACCAACTCCACCTCTTTCCTCTATATATAAAATATTGTTCGTAATACAGCTTTCAGACTTAACAGTGTCGAAAATATTCTCACGATTGCAATTTAAGAAAGTACCTTCGTCTACTCTAAGGAATTTGGAAACAGTAAAAAATTTCTATGAGCTTAGTCCGCCCCTCAACCGACTGCCGACCACAAAATCCATGATTCGAGCCGGCCGTTGTGGCCGAGCGGTTCTAGGCGCTTCAGTCCGGAACCGCGCTGCTGCTATGGTCGCAGGTTCAAATCCTGCTGCGGGCTTGGATGTGTATGATGCCCTTAGGTTAGTTAGGTTTAAGTAGTTCTAAGTCTAGGGGACTGATGACCTCAAATGTTAAGTCCCATAGTGCTTAGAGCCATTTGAACCGGAATCGACTCTGGTGGCTGTAGCTGTTCGCGGACGAACTTGACCTGATTTCGTATACCTTGGAGACATTTCGATATTGGCCTTATGCGGTATAGGGAAACCGAGAAAGATTGGCCATATGCGGTATAGGGAAACCGAGAAAGCTAAATCTTGTCGGTTGGACGGTGAATTGAATCCTGTTTCTCCCGAAAGTAAGTCCAGAATCTTAACCTCCTAACCACCCTGCTCATTCCACACTTTTCGAAAGTAAGCCAACGTTTTACGCTACCTATGACAGGTCATACTACTCACTGGTACACGATATAGCCCTTTCTCGTATAGGACTGAATGCTTGTGCACCACATCGTTAATCACTTACCAGTCACCCGTACAGCTGACATGTCCAAAGGAGCGGAAAGCTCTCATTCTTCTTCCTATAATCAAACTGAGCAATCCCTGATAACTCCTTGTCTAGGAGTTATAAGAAACCGTTGACTTACCATGGACCCGTTTTGGTGCACCCTCCTCCTACGGCGCAAAACACACAGCAAAAGTGACCAGAGATGCTGTAACGACTTAGATCGCTGTTGCGTCTCACGACAAAGTGCAGTGTTCGATGTTACGAATCCTGCCGGTTAGCACTTTCCGAGATTATTGGTTAAGTTATTTTTGTTAAAGTCGTATGTTAAAGACAGCAATGGCTCAGGCAAAGCAGGCTTCCTAGTTCTCAGGCGCACTGTCATGTCAGAAAAGCACAAATACCGTTCTTGACTACGGTTTTCATAGAACCAAACAGTAATCTTCCGTTAAATAAATTTTCCTTAGTCACCCAGAAAAACTCGAAAGCTCTCGCTTTCGCTTAATTGCTACAGAGTCTTCCGCACGGCTGCAGATAAGACAAGTTCTCCGGGGAAGAAATTAAGCGAATGCGTGAAACACGAACAGACCCTCGTAAAGAAAGTTCTAACAGATTTTTATGTAGCTTGCGCGATTACTGCGAATCGGCAGCTCACTATGCGTTAAACATCTTTCAGCCTTCCAGCTCAGAAGCCATCAGACTTGCAGAGAAAGAGCTGCAGGCTTTTGAATTTTTCGGCGGTACTGCTCTTCACTCTGCAAATAAGGAACGGAAAGGCGTATCACAACCAGTACTTTAACACCGCCAGCCGACAGTTTCAACTACTACTTGAATTACCTAAGACATGTAAATTGTAGGGGACAAAAATTTTGCTGATATGTGTCATCGATCATGCGGGAAATCTCGGTATTCGCCTTGCTTAGCTCAAACAGCGGTAACTCTAAAGCCACACGTTCTCGCATTTGTCTCGTATTTTCACAAAGCGTAAATTGCAGTTTTGGCCGGAAAGAGCCTAAGCCTTTACTGAAATAAAAATGGACTTTCGATGTAGTTCGCTTGCGCAAACTGGGTGTATCACCTGAATCTTGCACCATTTTTATTTTATGAACAGTTACATCTACATCATACTCCGAGCAACCTAATGGCGTGCGTTATAGGGTACCTCTGCTATCACTTCCCCCTCATATTCGCGAATGGAACGTGAGGAGAATGATGAATGATTGTCAGTAAGCCTCCGTATTGGTGGCTCTCGTTTCTCGAATTTTCACTTCGCGCTCATTACGTGAGATGTATGTGGGAGGAAGTAATACGTTTTCCAGCTCTCCCTGGAAAGTGCTCCCTCGAAATTTCAATAGTAAACCTCTCCGTGTTATACAATGCCTCTCTTGTAACGATGCCAATGACTTCATTGAGTATTTCGGTAACGCTCTCGCGTCAACTAAACCATCCCGTAACGAAATGCTCACTCTTCGTTGGATCTTCTCTCTCTCTCTCTCTCACTCTCTTCTATCAGTTCTACCTGGTAGGGATCCCAGTGGCTCAGTTACATTTCATTAAGATTGTTCCTATGAATCTCAATGTGGCAGCTGCTTTTCCTACTATTTGTTTTATAAGGTCGTTCCACTTAATGTCGCTCTGGATAGTTACTGCAGGATATTTTATGCTAGCTACTGTTTCCAGCAGTTTCTCATCAATGGTGTAGTTGTCAGCAATGGATTTTTTTTCGTATGTTCGTGCAAAAGTTACATTTATTTACGTTCCGATCAACCTCCAGAGCCTGCACCATTCAACAATACGCTGCAGGTCATTCCGCAACTCGATACTGTCTTAAAGAGCATCAGACACTTTCTGCTTGAGCGTTTGTGCACATTGTAAACAATAACGGTCTTATCACACTTGCTTGGGGTACACTGGAAATTACCCGTACATCTGTCGATTTTGTTCCCTTAGGAGCGACGTGTTGAGTTCTATCTGCAAGGAAGTCCTGAATCGCAAATTTTGTTCGATACTCGATAAGCTCATAGATGGACTAGGAAAATTAAAGAAGACGTAGGAGAAAAAAGAAGCAGCTGTAAGAATATCAAGAGTTCATATGGAAAACCAGTTCCAAGCAAGGAAGGAAAATCTGAAAGGTGGAAGGAGTACACAGAGAGGGTACGCAAGGGGAAGTTTTTTCACTAAACGGCCGTTTAACCTGAGCGCCATTGTCTGCCCTTGTTGAAAGCGGAAATGAAATGCCCATTTTTCCAGTCGGTAGGTAACCTTCCTTACTCCAACGATCTACGATAAACTGCTGCTAGAAATGGAGCAAGTTTTTCACACACTATTTGTATAACCGTATAGATATCTCATCTGGTCCTAATGCCTTTCCATTACTAAGCGATTAGAGTTGCTTTCCTATTCCGCTATCGGTTATCTGAATATCTGGCATTCCGACAATCGCACGATAACTAAAAAAAAAATGGCTCTGAGCACTATGGGACTCAACTGCTGAGGTTATTAGTCCCCTAGAACTTAGAACTAGTTAAACCTAACTAACCTAAGGACATCACAAACATCCATGCCCGAGGCAGGATTCGAACCTGCGACCGTAGCGGTCTTGCGGTTCCAGACTGCAGCGCCTTTAACCGCACGGCCACTTCGGCCGGCGCACGATAACTGAAAGGAGGGACTGTGTTATGATCTTCCGCGGTGAGACAATTTCGGAAGACTGAAAGATAGAGAAACGAAGTTTTTAGACATGATTGTGCACAGAGGGACACTGAACTCTTATACCAACCGAGACATCGGGTAAAGTATGTTTTTTTTTAAAGGTACGATGTACTTTGTTATGTCATTCGACACTCTTTAAAAAGACGAGTACAGTGGTACAACGTTAGCGTAATGTTGATGTTGAAACTTTTCGCGTAAACATTAGAGAAACGTACGAAAGTTGAAAGGCAGGGTGGCCGAAATCTGCCCATTGCTGTGTACATTGGGCTAAAGCGGACACTCATGACAGGCTCGGCCGTTTGTACAAGCTTTTCAACTGTTTATATATTTTCACAAAATATATTCACTTAAACTTGAGTTCGTGCAAGCATGTGAAATACACTGCGAAAAGAATTACGGGAGCACGTGTATCAAGGACCGGTATGTTAACTTTATTTTGTTACAAAGGGTGTACCCGTGATCTAATTGAACAGCTTGAGAGCTCGCTTGAAATATATACAACTAAAGTAATTCGCTATCTATAGGCTGTTTCGTGCATTACACGTGAGGCGCTCAAATAAGTAATGCAACAAATTTTTGTCCTCGGCCAATTTCGCTTTAAAAACTGCAGAATTTGTTGTGAGACACAGTGGGATATTCCCACTTCTACCCCCGTAGTCTCACGAAGTTCCGATAGGTGGCAGCGCTAAACGTAGCCTTCAAAATGGCGTCTGTTACGGAGATGCATTCCAAGCAGAGAGTTTTGGCGGTCGGCCAGAGAATCGGAGACCTGGCACCGAACAAAAGCGCAATGAGTCGCTGGACGAGGCGTATCATCGTCGCAACAAGTTCGCGCAAACGTATCCGAGCTACCGTGTGCCGGACGGCCGTACACAACTGTAACTCCATGCATTGTTGGAACGTGCTAACACTGTAATTCGAAGTGGTCGACGGATCACAATGAAACACCTCGCTGCTCACCTGGACGTGTACTGCTGATACACTCGTCCACATGTTGGGGTATCCTCACCGCCGAACAGAAGACCACAAACAGCCACAAATGGCCATCAGTGCGGAATAGCTTCTCCGTTACGAGTCTCATCGTGACAATTTTTTCTGAAACACGGGCTCATCACTTCTAACAGGAAACAACACAGCAAACCTTATTGGCGCCACATCACCTGTCCGCCGAATAAGCAGTTCAAAGCTGAACCGCCAGCAGGTAAAGTAACGTCGACGGTATTCTGGGACTCTGCAGGGGTTATTCTGTTCGACGTCCTCCGTCGTGGTGCAACCCTCAGGAAACTGGAGAAACAGCTTCAGTGTGTTCGTCGTCACAAAAATGAAAAAGAAGTTCTCCTTTTCCTTGACAGTGCAAGGCCTCACACAAGTCTGTGCACCCGTAAGGAGCTCACATAACTTCACTGGACTGTTCTTCCTCATCCACGTTACAGCCTGGATCCCACACCATCCAACTTCCCGTTTGGCCCAACGACGGATACACTCCTTGGGAAACAGTATGTGGATGATGGGGGTATTACTTGTCGAATGCCCCTCGTAATATCAGGGACACTGCAGAAGGAAGCGAGTACCGGTGTCCCCGTGTTCCCTAGTGCGTTACACAGCTGTCAGCTGTGGACACTGTATTCAACCAAGCACATGGAAAGTGCCGTCTTAATGCAGTGCAAGTTGCAAGGGCAGTCTGCTTGATCCAATAAGGATGGACTTTCCATCATATAGCAGCAGATACCAATGCCTCCCCATCTGTTACCTATGGGATGTGGTAACTCTAGGGGAGACAGGTCAGTACACAAGCTGATTTGCACAAGTTTCCCAACACATTAGAATCCCATATGAAGACCGATATCTGGTCATCTCAGGATTGCAGAGTCGTACGACGGCCACTGTAACTGCTGTGTTCGATCATACTGAAAGGAAGAGGTTAGAAGAAAGGACGTTAAACGACCACCCAGACGTCCTGTTCGAGTACTCCCGCTTGACAAGACTACATTTAGCAGCTCCCCTTCAGTTGTGTAGTTCCCATGTCAACTGGCAACTTAGATAGTGGCGAAACGCGGTATTCACATACGAGTCCAGGTTTCCTCACACGGAAGATGGCCGTGTTCGTGTGTGGAGACGCCGTGGTGAGCGGTACCTGCCAAATGTTACCCTGGAAATCGACAGATTCGGCCAATATTCTGTGATGGTGTGAAGACATCAGTGTTGACATCTGTACGGATCTGGTTGTTGACCATTGTCGCCTTACAACAGGCAGTACGTCGGACAGACCCCGTTGGACCATTTGGTGGCTGCTGCATACGGTGGTGGTCCTGAACTTTTTCTCATGCAGTATAATGCCAGGGCTCAGGTGGCAGGCCTCGCCAGTGATCTCTCGCGAAGCCTGGGCATTGAAGTAATGGAATGGCTGGCCGTGAGTCCCGACTTAAACCCCATCGAGCGTGTGTGGGTCATGCTTGGCAGACGTGTTCGTGGCCGTCCTGTTCCATCACAAACTCTCGATGAACTCTCAAGGATTCTCATTCCAGAACGGGAACGGATTCCACAGGGTGATTTCTGTAGACTTGTACGGAAAATGCCACGTAGCTGCCAGTCGGTGGTACTGTCAAGGGGTGGTAAACACTCACGGAGGCATATGCGATACTGAAGCTCAATGAAAAGCATCCACTACTCTATATCAATGTTTCCACTTGGTTTTAAACACCTCTCGGACATTTCATTTCCTATTATCTAAATGAACAAGGATGTAACGGAGTTTTGTTGTGTACTTAATTTGTGAAAGCTACACGTATAAGTTAGTAACATATCCAGTCCTCAATTATTGCTCGATGGAGTGTGTCAGACGCCCAAAGTCACGTCCCCTAATTGTTTTGCGCAGTGTAGTTACAACAGTCTTAACTGACATTGTTATCTTTGTCGTAAAAAGTAGGGGCCCCGCTTAGTGGGCGTGCGGTTTGAGGCGTCATATCACGGATTGCGCGGCCCCTCCCGCCGGAGGTTTGAGTCCTCCCTTGGCCATGGGTGTGTGTGTGTGTGTGTGTGTGTGTTGTTCTTAGCATAGGTTAGTTTAAGTAGTGTTTAAGTCTAGGGACCGATGACCTAAGCAGTTTGGTCCCTTAGGAATTTACACACATGTGAACACTCAAAAAGTAGGGAAAAGAGGAAACACGGCATTATCTCAGTAAGCGTAGGCCTGTCAGCTTGTCTCTTATGACGACAGAGGCTGGCGTGAAATCCCCACTTGGCTGCGCTACGGTCGCAGGTTCGAATCCTGCCTCGGGCATGGATGTTTGTGATGTCCTTAGGTTAGTTAGGTTTAAGTAGTTCTAAGTTCTAGGGGACTAATGACCTCAGCAGTTGAGTCCCATAGTGCTCAGAGCCATTTGAACCATTGAACCCACTTGGCTGTGTTTACACCGCAAAATCCATTTCCGGCAGCACTGCCTTTCAATTTTACACATTTCTCGGAAATTTTGAAGTTTTAACGCCAACAATAACGAGCGTTATACGATTGCATTCATCTTTACAAGCTGTAGAAAAGTACTGTTCCATTTTTTAAAAAGACACTTTTTTCAATATCTCGGTTTATATAAGAGTATTACCCATACAGCGAAGTTACGTGTTCTTTTGTGTACGATCATACAATAAATCATCGGTTTCTCCGGGACACCTCCCACGTACGTGGGGATATAGTCAGTGTAGCGAAGCAACTCAAATCACTTCACGAAGGTTAGACTTCCCGACCAGTTTGTTTACCAATTAGATTCCTTTCAAAGTATGCTGATACAATAGCCCCATGCTTAGCAATAACACACAACCGCAAGTTTGAAGCAAGATCATTACCTAAAGACTGGAAAGTTACACAGGTCACGTCAGTACACAAGAAAGTAATTAGGGGTACTCTGCTGAATTATAGACCAATATCTCTGGCGTCGATTTTCAGCAGGATTTTGGAACATATACTGTCTTTGAACATTATGAATTACATTGAAGAAAACGATCGTGCACCACAAATAGCTCTTTATTCTCACGAAGTTATTAACGCTGTCGACAGGGGATCCCAAACGGATTTCATATTTCTAGATTTGCAGAAGGCTTTTGATCTCATCCCTCACAAGCGGCAGTTAAACAAATTCCATGCTTATGGGGTATCGTTTCAGTTGTCGACTGAATTCGTGATTTTCTCTCAGAAAAGTCACGGTTCGTAGTACTGGCGGAAAGTCATCTAGTAAACCACAAGTTCTATCTGGCGTTCCCCAAGAAAGTGTTATAGGTCCTCAGTTGTTGCTAATTTATTTAAATTATTTAGGAGACGATCCATGCAGCCCTCATAGATTGTTTGCAGATGATGCTGTCATCTACCGTTCAGAAATACCATCAGAAGAACAGAAACAATTGCAAAATGATTTAAGCACAATATCTGTATGGTGGGAAAAGTGGCAATTGACACTAAATAATCAAAAATGTGAGGTCATCTACATGAGTACTAAAAGCAATCCGTTCAATTTCGGTTACACGATAAATCATACAAAACAAGCGAACTAAATGCCTAGAGATAACAATTACGAACAGCTTGAACTGTGCCGATCACATACATAAAGTTGTGGGGAATGCGAACCATAGACTGTGTTTTATTGGAAACACAGAAAATGCAACAATCCACCAAAGAGCCTATCTACACTACGCTTACCCATTTTCTACTAGAGAACTGCTGTGCGGTAGAGGGCCCTTCACAGTGAATACTGACGGAGGACATCGAAAAAGTCCTCAGATTAGCAGCTCGATTTGTGTTATCACGAAACAGCGGAGAGTGAGTCATGGATGTGGTACTCGAATTCGGATGTCAATGACTTAAATATAGTTGTTATTCGTTACGAGGAGATCTTTTCACCTAATTTCATTCACCAACCTTCTCCTTCTCATGCGAGAACATTTTGTTGACGCCCATCTGCATAGGGAGAAATGATTATCGCAATGATCAGAACTCTAAAGGCACGATTTAAGTGTCCGCTTTTCCCCCGCGCTGCTCGAGAGTGGAAAAGTAGAAAAATTGAAGTGTCGACATGTAGATGTAGACGTAGTAGCCGTTATGTCCAGCCAACACACAGACTGCAGATTTAATCAATCAATTTAAAATCCAATCACAAATTTGGATAAGAGGAGAAATTTAATGTCCAATGACTGCAATAACTAGTCGACTGTGACCATATTTACTGAGTTAAAAACCTTCATGAGAAAATTTCCACTGTTAAATCCAATTTTCTCGAGATTCTAGACCGGTGGTTCCCAATGTTTCTTAGACCGTTACCCCAGAGTGCAATCAGACATTAGTTAGCACCGCCCCCCCTGTCCCCCTCCCCACCCCACCCTTCGGCTGTTGCCCCCCTTTTCCCCCTCCACATTATCACCAAGTTTAGCACCTAGCTAAACTGTAGAATGAAAGACTTTTCTTTGAACACTTTTATTTTTAAAATAATGGAAGATGTGTGCGTGTGTGTGTGTGTGTGTGTGTGTGTGTGTGTGTGTGTGTGTGTGTGTCAGAGTGAAATTGGAAGACTTCAGGCTGTTAATGCTGTGTGTCTGACCACAGCCACTAATAGCAACAGCAATAGCAAAAATAGTAACAGTAACAACAACAACAACAACAACAACAATAATAATAATAATAATACACTTACACATGGAATAACTTATCTGAAACCTAAAGATCAAGCAGACACAGCAAACCCAGCTAAGTATCGCCCAACAATATACAAAATATTAACTTCAGTAATTACACAGAAATTAATGACACATACAACACAGAACAAAATTATAAATGAAGAACTAAAAGACTGTTACAAAGGAGTACGAGGATGTAAAGAGCAACTGATAATAGATGCAGAGGTGACATATCAAGCTAAAGCTAAACAAAGGTCGCTACACTACGCATACATTGATTACCGAAAAGCTTTTGATAGTGTACCCCACTCATGGTTACTACAAATATTGGAAATATACAAAGTAGATCCTAAATTGATACAGTTCCTATACACAGTAATGAAAAATTGGAAAACCACACTTAATATCCAAACAAATTCAAATAATATCACATCACAGCCAATACAGATTAAGCGTGGAATATACCAAGGAGACTCATTAAGTCCTTTCTGGTTCTGCCTTGCTCCGAACCCACTATCCAACATGCTAAATAATACAAATTATGGATACAATATTACTGGAACATACCCACACAAAATAACACATTTGCCATACATGGATGATCTAAAACTACTGGCAGCAACAAATCAACAACTGAACCAATTACTAAAGATAATAGAAGGATTCAGCAATGATATAAATATGGCTTTTGGAACAGATAAATGTAAGAAAAATAGCTTAGTCAAGGGAAAACACACTAAACAAGAAGATTACATATTGGATAACCACAACGACTGCATAGAAGCGATGGAAAAAAACAGGTGCCTATAAATATCTAGGATACAGACAAAAAATAGGAATAGATAATACAAATATTAAAGAAGAACTAAAAGAAAAATATAGACAAAGACTAACAAAAATACTGAAAACAGAATTGACAGCAAGAAACAAGACAAAAGCTATAAATACCTATGCTATACCAATGTTGACCTACTCATTTGGAGTAGTGAAATGGAGTAACACAGACCTAGAAGCACTCAATACACTTACACGATCACAATGCTACAAATATAGAATACATCACATTCATTCAGCAACAGAAAGATTCACATTAAGCAGAAAGGAAGGAGGAAGAGGATTTATCGACATAAAAAACCTACATTACGAACAGGTAGACAATTTAAATAATTCTTTATAGAACGAGCAGAAACTAGCAAAATACACAAAGCAATCACT
Source organism: Schistocerca nitens (assembly GCF_023898315.1). Taxonomy (NCBI): domain Eukaryota; kingdom Metazoa; phylum Arthropoda; class Insecta; order Orthoptera; family Acrididae; genus Schistocerca; species Schistocerca nitens. The sequence continues at coordinate 169,174,631 of NC_064619.1, forward strand.
CATATAAATACATCGGCTACACCATTGCAATTTCATAACCACTTCTACAACCCTTTAGATCACATAACATCAACAGATACGAAGAAAGTAAATTGGAAAAAGAAAACACTACATGGCACGCACCCGTATCATCTAACACAGCCACACATTGATCAAGACGCATCCAACACATGGCTAAGAAAAGGCAACATATACAGTGAGACGGAAGGATTCATGATTGCAATACAGGATCAAACAATAAACACCAGATATTACAGCAAGCATATTATTAAAGATCCTAATACCACAACAGATAAATGCAGACTTTGCAAACAACAAATAGAAACAGTAGATCACATCACAAGCGGATGTACAATACTAGCAAATACAGAATACCCCAGAAGACATGACAATGTAGCAAAAATAATACATCAACAACTTGCCATACAACATAAACTAATAAAACAACACGTTCCCACATACAAGTATGCACCACAAAATGTACTGGAGAATGATGAATACTAATTATACTGGAACAGAACCATTATAACAGATAAAACACCACATAACAAACCTGACATCATACTCACCAATAAAAAGAAGAAATTAACACAACTAATCGAAATATCGATACCCAATACAACAAATATACGGAAGAAAACAGGAGAAAAAATTGAAAAATACATCCAACTGGCTGAGGAAGTCAAAGACATATGGCATCAGGATAAAGTTGACATCATACCAATTATACTATCAACTACAGGAGTCATACCACACAATATCCACCAGTACATCAACGCAATACAGCTACATCCAAACGTATATACAGGGTGTTACAAAAAGGTACGGCCAAACTTTCAGGAAACATTCCTCACACACAACGAAAGAAAATATGTTATGTGGACATGTGTCCGGAAACGCTTACTTTCCATGTTAGAGCTCATTTTATTACTTCTCTTCAAATCACATTAATCATGGAATGGAAACACACAGCAACAGAACGTACCAGCGTGATTTCAAACACTTTGTTACAGGAAATGTTCAAAATATCCTCCGTTAGCGAGGATACATGCATCCACACTCCGTCGCATGGAATCCCTGATGCGCTGATGCAGCCCTGGAGAATGGCGTATTGTATCACAGCCGTCCACAATACCAGCACGAAGAGTCTGTACATTTGGTACCGGGGTTGCGTAGACATGAGCTTTCAAACGCCCACCGAGCGAGGTGGCGCAATGGTTAGCACACTGGACTCGCATTCGGGAGGACGATGGTTCAATCCCGCGCCCGGCCATCCTGATTTAGGTTTTCCGTGATTTCCCTAGATCACTTCAGGCAAATGCCGCGATGGTTCCTTTGAAAGGGCACGGCCGATTTCCTTCCCCATCCTTCCCTAATTCGAGCTTGTGCTCCGTCTTAATGACCTCGTTGTCGACGGGACGTTAAACACTAACTTCCTCCTCCTCCTCCTCAAATGCCCCCATAAATGAAAGTCAAGAGGGTTGAGGTCAGGAGAGCTTGGAGGCCATGGAATTGGTCCGCCTCTACCAATTCATCGGTCACCGAATCTGTTGTTGAGAAGCGTACGAACACTTCGACTGAAATGTGCAGGAGCTCCATCGTGCATGAACCACATGTTGTGTCGTACTTGTAAAGGCACATGTTCTAGCAGCACAGGTAGAGTATCCCTATGAAATCATGATAACGTGCTCCATTGAGCGTAGGTGGAAGAACATGGGGCCCAATCAAGACATCACCAACAATGCCTGCCCAAACGTTCACAGAAAATCTGTGTTGATGACGTGTTTGCACAATTGCGTGCGGATTCTCGACAGCCCACACATGTAGATTGTGAAAATTTAGAATTTGATTACGTTGGAATGAAGTCTCATCCGTAAAGAGAACATTTGCACTGAAATGATGATTGACACATTGTTGGATGAACCATTCCCAGAAGTGTACCCGTGGAGGCCAATCACCTGCTGATAGTGCTTGCACACGCTGTACGTGGTACGGAAACAACTGGTTCTCCCGTAGCACTCTCCATACAGTGACGTGGTCAACGTTACCTTGTACAGCAGCAACTTCTCTGACGCTGACATTAGGGTTATCGTCAACTGCACGAAGAATTGCCTCGTCCATTGCAGGTGTCCTCGTCGTTCTACGTCTTCCCCAGTCGCGAGTCATAGGCTGGAATGTTCCGTGCTGCCTAAGACGCCGATCAATTGCTTCGAACGTCTTCCTGTCGGGACACCTTCGTTCTGGAAATCTGTCTCGATACAAACGTACCGTGCCACGGCTATTTCCCCGTGCTAATCCATACATCAAATGGACATCTGCCAACTCCGCATTTGTAAACATTGCACTGACTGCAAAACCACGTTCGTGATGAACACTAACCTGTTGATGCTACGTACTGATGTGCTTGATACTAGTACTGTAGAGCAATGAGTCTTATGTCAACATAAGCACCGAAGTCAACATTACCTTCCTTCAATTGGGCCAACTGGCGGTGAATCGAGGAAGTACAGTACATACTGACGAAACTAGAATGTGCTCTAACATGGAAATTAAGCGTTTCCGGACACATGTCCACATAACATCTTTTCTTTATTTGTGTGTGAGGAATGTTTCCTGAAAGTTTGGCCGTACCTTTTTGTAACACCCTGTATACAACTACAGAAACCTGTAATTATTGATACATGTTCAATTACCCGAAAGTTCCTAAATGCAATGTAACATATACCGTACAGTTAAAAGGAAGTCACGCTTGATCAAGGTCCGCGTCACTTTCCATTTTTAACCAGACATAACGTCTGAGACAGGAAAGAGAAATAATAATAATAATAATAATAATAATAATAATAATAATGCGTACAGCACTATAGTAGCCCTTACGTAGTTACTGCTGTGTCGTGCAGTTAATTAAGTCATGTATCTGTTTCGAAGTGTCTAATGAAGCAATATCTGGACTACTGCAGGTACTGTCTACAGCTTGATGAAGACATGTTCTTAAGATGTTTGACATTTGTTACGTATATGTCTCACTTTTATCATCAGCGATGTCCGGGACAAAGCAGAACGTGTGTGTGTAGAGGGTGGACTACGTGAGAAACCTGTAACTTTCACCGCATTAATGCTACTAATTGAGAAAAAGTAATTGTTGTTAACTTATGTAATCAATATTAGAGTCTTACAAAACTGTGATAATAATAATGATCTTTTGAAAATAATTTAGTTCAGTGACTAAAACAGAATCGAATTGTTTAGTTTTTACTCCTCAGGATATTTCATTTTATCCCTCACAGGGTAATTACCCCCAGGGTTGGAAACCACTGTCTAGACCCACCGATGTTTTATGCAAGTAGAGAACCAACGGTTGATAACGTCAGAATACATTTGTGATACCGAGAAAACATGTTATTAAAAAAATCCCAAGATGGCGTGGACTATTAAAAGAGAAGCCATTCGGTTCAAATTTGCTTCGTGACCGCACTGTCGCGGAAGATTTTTTTTTCTCGGCGCACTGCAGTTGGCACGACTCCAGAATAGCCAACCTAACAGTCTGAAAGACACCCCACCGCCACCGCAAAGGAACAGGGGAACACGTCAGCGGAGTCTCCCCTGTAAAGTTCGCGGCGCAGATTATGTCTGAACGATGGAGACACTCAAATTAATTTTTTTTTTGTTTTAAATTACCAGAGCGACTCTCTACCGCCCACTCTTACGCAGTCTCTTGTGTTGTCCCCTTCATGTTGATCGCTTGTGAAGATTGGCGCAGAAGTATGCCGCCATGTCAGTTTAGGGCACGTACCTCCAACACCTTGGAGTCAGACGCACTGAGTTTAGTCTAAGTCGCACGGCGTGAAGAACTCTTATTACCGTGGATGCCGTGCTCACGTGCGCCTGCACTCTGCGAACAGCGCGCGGGGGCGATTTTTGTGAGCTTACCGCCCACACCGACCTTTGCAAAGAGTCTCGATTACTCTCACGCCCAACAAAATGTCTCTCCTCTTTTTCTCAGAGTAGCTTTACGCGCCTATTGTTCAGTTAGAAATCTCGAGGGGCTGGAAATAACTAATTCATTTAACACGTGTGTTCTTCTAAATTCTTTTTCCCGTGGAGAACAGGCTGTCATTAGTGATAATCCCACACAATGGACACTGTAAAAACGCTCTCTTATTTCTTTTGTGTTATTGAGTCACTACACCGGAATTACACTAACGGAAAAAGATCTCAACATCGAGAAGGAGTTGTGGGTCAAAAATTGAAAGCTGGTACGCGTGTTTCTAATCGGAAGGGTGTCTATTCAGATTTCGCGCAAATCGCATAAGAGTGGCTTCAGCATGCGCTGTAACGGTCGTGAGCGTTAGTTACCTTCGAGATTAGACGTGGTGAGTTAACGTTTGTCAGGAATGCATTTAAGATGGCAGAGACGCCGTTATCAACACCTCACTGAGTTTGAACGAGGCCGTGTGCACCGCATATGCAGCCGTTGCCACCACAGTGACACAACGGACTGTTACAAATCGGTTGCTTCAAGGTCAGCTCCGAGCCAGACACCCTGTAGCGTGCGTTCCACTGACCCCAAACCACCGCCATTTGCGACTTCGGTGGTGTCAAGCGAGAGCTCATCACAGGGCAGGATGGAGGTCTGTTGTATTTTCTAATGAAAGCTGGTTCTGTCTCGGTGCCTGTATTGGCCGTGTGTTGGTTAGGAGGCGGCCATTTGAGGGCCTGCAACCAACCTGTCCGACTGCTGGGCACTCTGGACCTACACCTAGAGGTTCTTGGGAGCGATCTCGTGTGGCAGCAGGAGCACTGTCGTGGTTATCCCATGCATCCTGACTGCAAGTCTGCATGTCAGTCTGATGATTCATTCTGTTGTTCTGCCGTCCATGAACAGCGTTCGTTTTTCCGACAGGATAACGGACGCTGTAACGCCGGAAATGCATATCCTCCTATTTCCATCTATTGTACCATAATTTTTTCCTTATTTTGTTACCTGAAGATATAACATTTCTGTGTCTTTATATATTGTAATTGTTTTAATATATATATATATATATATATATATGTCGATGTATAATTGGTTTGTTTTGTAAATATTATTTGTATTTTACGCTGGGTCTTGCCTAGGGAACACTATGCTATCGAACGAATACATCGATAGGTCGTGTGAAGAAGGGAAGTGTGTAGGATCTTTGGTAGTGTTAACTCTGCCGCGTGGAGCGCGGGCTGAGCAGGGGGAGTCTGGCTGGAGTAGCGAGTGGAGCAGGTGTGTTGTGTGACGCTCCCGCGAGTTGCCGCGCTTTCGGGGTTTGGCAGCATGTAATTGCGCTCGACTTGCGATGATAGTTTCTGACATGGTGTCGCGGACGGGAAGCATTAGCTGGCGCACATCAAGAGCCCGTTTCGTCTGGTGACCGTGTCGAGAAGAAGGCGCGCCAGCATCCAGCTTCTGCAACAGCGACGGCCGGCAATGAGTGAGTGTCGCCACCTCCTCGATCGACGACTTCAAACCTTCAATCAACCAACAAGGAAGACTAAAAGCACGTAAAGTTTCAGAACTGTATGGCAGACCTCAGCTTTTCAAACTGTTCCATTTGCCCGCAAAATTACAGCAACTTAGCATGAACCTTTGTTGCTCATTGTCCCATTGCATTACCAAGCAGGGTCCCTTCCTTTTCCGAAATGAACCCTAGTGTCGTTGAAATTCAGACGCCAGCATTAAAGTACAATCATTGCATTTCACTGCTTTAATTTCAAAGTTCAGTTTGAGTATTCATAGCTGGCTACAATATTTAGATTACACAAGCACAAATTAAGAGTGCGAGTTTTGTTACCGTATTTTAGCTTACCTGTGACTGCAGCTCAGCTTGGTACGTACTAAATTTTATTATTGTTAATTGTTCAGAATCATTTAATTCAAGTTCAAAGTTAAATCTCTTATTTCTAAATTGCGTAGATTCAAGTTGCTTTTGAAATGATTGTTGAGGTAGTCCAAGACTAACCGTATTTTACTGAAGTTCGATGTGCTTCAGAAAGAAAGCTCACTATTACCTTCAGCCACTAAATTAACTTTCGATTTTCCGGTTTTATTAATTCTTTTGCTGAATTAAGTCAGAGTGTAGCGAAATTTATTACTTCTGACAAACTTTCAGTTTTCACACTACACGTGTCAACCTTCAGTTGCCACGCTTCTAGTGCTAATTATATGTGTAATAACCTTTCTTTTTCAGCTACTATAGTAATTGTCCATAGGACTGGCGACCGTAATTTCCCCCAAATCTCAAATATCTAATTACCGCTAGTTAATTGTTAACGTAACGGCCGCACATTTACTTTCTTTATTAACTTCACCCCTTTTCAAAATTAATTTCCACCAGTTTCATTTGCAATTTTCCTTTCATTTAGATGTAACCCTTTTCTCCCTCTTTACCGACAGATTAACTTCAGTGACGATTGCTTTTCCCAAATTTCCATTAGGTACACGCGGTTTAATATTTCACTGTCATTAAGGTCGATAAGTGAGGGGGAGGTTACAACGCCCACATACAAATGTTGTAACCCTACATGCTCTACAGTGTCGACACCTTGCTTGGCATGCTCTATCACCAAATCTATCTCCAATTGGACGCGTGTGGGACATCGTCGGACGACAACTCCAGCGTCATCCACAGACAGCATTAGTAGTCCCTGTACTACATCTACATCTACGTGATTACTCTGCTATTCACAATAAAGTGCCTGGCAAAGGGTTCAATGAACCACCTTCAAGCTGTCTCTCTCCCGTTCCACTCTCGAACGGCACGCGGGAAAAAACGAACACTTAAATTTTTCTGTGCGAGCCCTGATTTCTCTTATTTTATCGTGATGATCATTTCTCCCTATGTAGGTGGGTGCCAACAGATTGTTTTCGCAATCGGAGGAGAAAATTGGTGATTGAAATTTCATGAGAAGATCCCGTCGCAACGAAAAACGTCTTTGTTTTAATGATAAGTGCCGGCCGAAATGGCCGTGCGGTTAAAGGTCGCAGGTTCGAATCCTGCCTCGGGCATGGATGTTTGTGATGTCCTTAGGTTAGTTAGGTTTAACTAGTTCTAAGTTCTAGGGGACTAATGACCTCAGCCGTTGAGTCCCATAGTGCTCAGAGCCATTTGAGCCATTTTTTTAATGATAAGTACTAACTGACCAAGTGCAAACAGACATATAAATCCATCTCAAAAACTGACAACCCGCACCTGAAAGACACAATGCAAGCACATCTGCATGCTTGTATTCAACATCCTGACAGTTACACCGGTTATTAATTTACCAGCATTTCATATCTGCAATGGCTTATTTCGCGCAAACATGAATGTATGATCTTGCAGTGTTAATCACCTACAGGTACATATGTTACCTAGACAAAAATGTATTCCCGAAATTTCATTACACTACATTAATAATGTTTTCGTGTTGCGGTTTTTTTTTCGTCAATGTGTTTCAACTGGTGCCTATCGGCTACTTGTCCGTATCTTTTCCCGTCTCCCTAATCCTTCAACCACTTTCTGAAGAAACATCTGCTTTAGGTCCCTGTCCATAACGCTGCGACGGTCAAGGAGACAGAAAGGTATTTCCAGGTAAGCAAATACTTTATTGAAGACAGAGGGAGGAAGTAAAGGTCGAGTAGCAGGTGCGATAATCTCTTTCATTAACATACCAAAAAGGGGATCCCACCATTTCTTGCAATATCGTTTTAGTTGATCCTATTAACGCAGTTGCATCTCCCTTTCATTTAGTAAGTTCCACACGAGTCATCAGTCTTCTGACTGGTTTGATGCGGCCCGCCACGAATTCCTCTCCTGTGACAACCTCTTCATCTCAGAGTACCACTTGCAACCTACGTCTGCGATTATTTGCTGGAATTATTCCAACCTCTGTCTTCCTCTACAGTTTTTTTGCCTCTGAAACTCCCTCCAACACTATGCTGATTCCTACAAGTCACAATAAGCCGAAAACCTCGTTTGGATGTCTTCAACGGTTCATGAAATAAAAAGGGCGACGTTTTAGGTCATTCGCCCCGTGTAATTACTCGCTGCGTGTACAAAATGACATATTTACAATCTGTGAACTGACAATAATTGGAATTACGAATTACATCATTATATATTTGGAGCAGTCATGATGTTTATAGCAGTCGTTTCGGTGTAATCCTTCTTACTATGGATTTGTTAACTCAGATATCTAATTCGATTCTGCGGGTATAGACATTCCAAGTAATAGCTACGCTGAAAGGTTAGCTTATGAATTTCTTTTGATTGCTGCTTGCGTTGTAGGTGACACAGACAACAATATGGAACGTATTAGCGGTTTACTAATTAAATTTGCCTTACTATGACAATACACTCATGTGAAAGTCATGGCACAGCATTATTCACAGATACAGGTGGCGGTAGTACCGCGTACACAGGGTATGAAAGGGCAGTGCGTTGGCCGAGCTGTCGTTTGTACTCAGTAGGCTCACTTGAAAAGGCTTCCGACGTGATCATGGCCGCACAAACGGAATTAACAGACTCTGACCGCGGAATGGTAGTTGCAGCTAGAGGCATGGGACATTCCATTTCGGAAATTGTTAGGGATTTCAATATTCCCAGATCCGCAGTGTTAAAAGTGTGCCGAGACTACGACATTTCATGCATTACCTCTCACCACAGACAAACTATTATGAAAAACAGACTTATGGACCACTTAAATAAATACCAACTTCTATGCAAAGAACAGTTTGGTTTCAGGACTGGAAAGGCAACAGAAGCAGGTATAGAAAAATTTACAACGGTAGTTCTAGAAGCCCTAGATAAAGGAGAACAAGTAACAGGCATTTTCCTAGATCTCATTAAAGCATTTGATACAGTTGACCATGAAATACTACTAGGTAAACTTGAAGCACTAAGAATCAGGGGGGCTATAAATAAAGGGTTTAGATCTTACCTTGCGGACAGAGTGCAGAGAGTGGAGATATCTCAAATTTCAAGTGACTCAAACTATTTAGTGAAACATCTTTCAGATGAAGAATATTTGAACACTGGAGTACCTCAAGGGAGTGTGTTAGGCCCAGTACTATTTCTTATTTATATTAATGACTTCCCACAGTGGGTAACGCAAGGTGAAACAGTGTTATTTGCTGATGACAGCAATATAATAATTACAGACAGGACACCAAAAATGTTAAATGTAAAAGCTGAAAAGGCACTTACGGAAGTTCACAACTGGTCAAATAACAACAAAGTAACCCTTAATGTGAAAAAAGCTAATAACATAAACTTCTATATAAAGAAAAATCGAATATGACAAAACTTAAAGTTCAAAATGACACCATAGAATGTGTAGCCAGCACAAAAATTTTGGGTATGTATGTTGATCAACAATTAAAATGGGATGACCATACTAGGATGCTTGGGAAAAAAATTAGCACAGCATACTATGCCTCACGAATATTAGTCACCGTGTGCAATAGTTATGCCAGAGAATGACATACTTTGCACACATACGTTCTATAATAAGTTACGGCATAACATTCTGGGGTGCAAATGGCGAAAATGTGAAATATGTGTTCAGATTGCAAAAACGAGCTATCAGAATAATGAGCAAGAGACACAAAACAGCACACTGCAGTGAGCTATTTAAAAAATGGGGTATTCTGACAATCCCAAGTGCATATATTTTGGAAACTACAGTTTTTATTCACAAATATATTCAGCAATATTTAGCAAACAGCTGCATACATGCTCACCAAGCCAGAAACAGTAATTGCTTATACCTAGACAGAATGAATAAAAATAAACGCAAATCACTATGTTTTACCAAGGTGTCAAGATATACAATAAATTGCCAAAAGAAATAAAAACAAAGGAATTCTGTAAATTTAAAGCATTCCTTAAAGAATATTTATTAAAAAAATAGTTTTTACTCGTTTAGAGAATTTATGCAGCATAAAATTGGCATAAATAAATAATCAGGTTAATCAATTATAAAGTGGACATTCTAGATTTTAATTTACCCATACAGGTATTAGAGGTGGCTTGTGATCTATTTCTTTTGATTGAAGCAGGTTCTTCTGCATTATGTAATTCAATGATAAATTGTGTGTGTTATATATATAATGAATTTATTATATATGCCTTGTATTTCAATATCTTATGTGACAAAATAATGTACATATGTATGTATAATGACGACATCCACACAAAGAAATTTGTTTACGGATGAATAAATAAATAAAAATAAACGCACTGGGCGAAGCCCTTCCCTTAACGACGAGAACAGGGGCGTTTGTGTAGAGTTGTCAGTGCTACCAGGCAGGCAACACAGCCTGAAATTACTACAGAAATCAATGTGAGACGTACGACCAACATATCCGTTAGGACAATGCGGTGAAATCTGGCGTTAATGGGCTATGACAGCAGACAACAGAAGCGAGTGCACGACATTACCTGCAGCACCTCTCCTGGGCTCGTGATCATTTTGGTTGGACCCTAGGCGACTGGAAAACCGTGGTGCACTCAGATGGGTCCCTATTTTGCTCGCTAAGAGCTTATGGTAGGGTTCGAGTGTGGGGCAGACCGCATGAAGCCATAGACCCAGGTTTTCAACAACGCTCTGTGCAAGCTGGTGGTCGCTCCGTAATGGTGTGCACTGTGTTCACATGGAATGGGATTGGCCCTCTACTCCAACCGAACCTATCATTGACTGGAAATGGTTATGCTCGGCTACCTGGAGACCATCTGCAGTCATTCGTGGACTTCATGTTCCCAAACGACAATGAGCCATGTCACTGGGACACAACTGTTTACGACTGGTTTGAAGAACACTTCAGTGAATGATTTGGCCGCCCAAATCGCCCGACATGAACCCTATCAAACATTTATGGGACATTATCGAGAGATTGGTTCGTGCACAAAATCCTGCAGCGGCAACACTTTCACGGTTATGGACGGCTATAGAGGCTGCATGGCTCAATATTTCTGCGAGGTACGACTTGTTGAGTCCATACCGCAGATTCTGCAGTACGCCGGGCAAAAGGAGGTCCGACACGGTACTAGGTGGTGGTGGTGGTGGTGGTGATGACGTCCCATACTCCGTGACAGAGCGTAGTTCCGTTGCGGGAGACCCGCACCGCCGTACTAGGCAAGGTCCTAGTGGAGGTGGTTTGCCATTGCCTTTACCGTAATGGGAATGAATGACGATGATGAAGACGACACAACAACACCCACTCATCACGAGGCAGGAAAAATCCTCCGGGAATCGAACCCGGGACCCCGTACTCGGGAAGCGAGAACGCTACCGCGAGACCACGAGCAGCGGACCGTATTAAGTGGTCTCTCATGGTTTTTTGTCACCTCAATGTAATTTCAGCCGCTATCAAGTGATTACGCTCTGCCTTCGGATATTATGTTTCCTTCAAGTGGGTATGGTGATGATTTTTCGATATTTGGTCCTAAATATGGAGTAGTAACAAGCATTAATTAACAGGAAACGGCGAACAGACGAGGAAGAGAACTGAAACAAGGGGAAAGTGGCAACGACAACTCGCGAAAGGATGAAACACGAGACGCCCGGAGATAGTATCCGCGGACTCTCATTTTGCTCGTAAGCCTCGTGACTTTCCACAGTGAGCGATCTGCGGCTGTTATAGCAGCAGCCACAGGGCGCCAATTACACGGCACCGCGCAAGCTTTCTACGTGCCCGTCATGTGTGTGGAGCAAGATGTTACGGCTACTGTTGCAGCCATCGTTTGCACGCGTGGAAACTATTTCAGGACTTCACATGTTGCTTGCGAGGCATTTCTCACAAGGAGTTCCACAATTTAGACCTCATTCCATCAGACGAACAGAGCAAAACTTCACACATTCCGTGTGAATTGTACGCTTTACAAACCCGAAGGTGATTTGTGCATCTCGGAAGGAATGCAGCTGAGTGTTCTGGGCGGTATAGCGAAGAAGAGAAGGAAGGTTACGGTTTAAATTTTGCGACGATGAGGCCGTCAGAGCCGGATTAACAACTCAGAGCCATACCGGCTGTGGGAATATGTGAAAACGTAAAAAGTGACTGAAAAGGAAATTTTTTGTCAAGCAGTTCATAATTCTATGTTCATTTGTCTTAGGAAAATATTTTTGCAAAATTGTGTGGAGTTACTCGTTTGCAAAATTGCCTGGAGTTGCTCGGACTGCTACCTCATCAAATTTATTTTATGAATACACAGTTTACAAGTAACAACTCGTCAAATAAAATACAAACGGTGTTTGAATTAATTAAATTCCGTACTGAAAGATCGTTCACCTTTAACCGGCGTGGTCGGAAATTTTAACACTAAATGCGTTGCGGAGTCCTGGGCACCAGAAAAAAAAAAAAAATATTGGGTTTGGCATTGATTTTTTTTGTTGTTTTGGGACATACACGTAACCAAAAACGTATAAGGAAACAAACTTTTTTATTACAACCAAATTAGAAACAAAGTAAAACGAAAAAAATTGAAACGGAATATATTACAAAAATAGTCTTTTTGTTATATATATTTTCCAAGAAAAAAACAGATAAATAATTTTTTTATGGAATACACATTTCGTAAGGCCAAACTATAAGAAAAGGGCATACATTTGTTCCTGTAGGAAAACTGTAAATTACTCAGAACGGTCCAAACAAGCATATAAAAATAGATAATATTTAGGAGATCTGTAGATTTGCAATTAATTTAACATACAATTTTTGTCTTCACTTTGAGTAACCTGCATCTCACATTCGTCATCAGATTCACCGTCAAAAAGTTCACTTGCTGTTTCGTGATCACTCTCAATAGCATTTTCGATAGTAATGTTGCTCTGGGGATCGCCATCTTGATCTGAATAGTGAGCATCGCATTCCTCGGTCCATCTTAGTACACAGTCCTCAAAGCTAGGATATGTATCGTTAACTCTTTCTTTGGATCCGCGGACATATTCACTAAACTGTAAATATTACGGTAATTGCGTCGCCGAGTCCCGGGTACTCGACGTTCGTAGTTTGCGACGCTTGTCTTGATAACAGACTACAGTCGCCTGGGCACGTGACGTGTCTCCCCACCATAGGGAAGGTACTACTGGATAGGGCGTGTTTCCTGATCACCAAATACGAAAATTACTACAGCTTAGTATTTTCCTGGAGTCCCTGGAATTCTCAGATTTATGCAAAGTCACGGGAAATCTAAAACTGGGTGGCCGGACGGAGATTTGAAACTTGCTGTTCCGGATACAAGTCCACCGTTGACGCATATTAAGTTTGTTGCACCAGCGGTAGTAGCCAATTTTCAGCAAGCTACTCGGCTTAGCCAAGTTCTCCAAACTGTGTTGCTTCCAACGTAATAAGTGAGTTCCCAACGTCGGTTACGCCAAGCGCCATAAGATAGTCATTAATGTACTAAGAGACTGTAAAGTTACCAGCATGAAGAGCTTTGGTCTCTATACCATAGAGTGGACTGATTTGCTAACTTTGGCGGTATGTATGATTCAGCCCCACGCCCCTCGAGGTCAACAGGAGTGTCATTTCTTTTAGCTGAAGGGAAAAAAAGGGAAAGAGATGCCTCCACGTTTAACATATTCCGAAAACCCACTACATGTAGTTGCATAAATCACAACAGCTGTAACCATCACCGGTCCCATAAAGAAGCGTATTTCTGCTCAGCGACTGACACTAATCAAATACCCTTTAAGTGAGGTGACTATTAGTACTGAGTAATGCCATCTAACGACGGCTTTGCCCCTGCATTAGTTATATTATGCACCAAGAAACAGAAGAGACACCCTAGAAGTAGTGATTAGATGACACTAGAAACGAATCAATCAAAGAAAAAGAAAGAGAGGTTTGTTGGTTTCCCGTACTGGTTTGTTTCGGAAAGTTAGACCACAAATTGGCTTCTGGAAAGAGAACACTGTAGTATCGCGCACTACACACAAAGTGGCCAAGTCAGGCATATAATAAGTGCGCAGTAAATGAAATAATGTATGGTGACTGTGGTTATTTTTACGTTGGGAAAACGGGGAGGAACTTCAGAGTATGGAGAACAATCACAGTGAGTCCCTTCATTCTGCACTTCATTCTCATTTACGACAGTACAAGCATTCTGATAACGACTTCACTAAGATCATCATCGTTCTTCAAAGATTAGTGAATGTCCTAGGAGAAACAGAGATATACACTCACATGGCGAAACACCTGGACAACGTCCTTAATGAACTGGCGGATTATGCTACAAGATACATATACAGCACTTTAACAATATTTTAACCAGATAATTTGGAGTTTTCTCCGTTTTCCTGCTTGACATTTCCAGTAAACGTTGACAAGATATGTTAGTAGTCCTTAGATCCACGGTTGGGGCGGCGACTTTGCGTCTGTCTTGGTTGGGTGGTTTGTGGGGGTTGAAGGGACCAGACTACAAAGGCCATCGGTCCCCACCTGTCGCGCTCAGTGTGTCGTTCATAATAGTCAGCATCAATATTAACTCTTTGTTTATAATACTTTTGTACAATAGTTGTCCAAACGCGCTATTTAATCTACATTGTGAGTGCATGCCACATATCTGCCTAGATTCCTGTCTCAGAGTTAACAGGAGCCCTGTACTATCAAACTCTTCGTCATAGCCACCAGTTCCACGTTTTATTACTGTGACAGTAGCAGCCTATACGACCAAGAAATGTGGCCGTTTGGCGTTTTACTGTAACAACATGTACAAAGGACGAGCTGTGTACTGAAGACGTAAGGTAGATAATGGACACCCAATGGTGTTCATGGTCATGTATCGAGGATATGTATGGAATTATAATTAGATTTCAAATATTCAGTAGGTTCAAATGGCTCTGAGCACTATAGGACGTAACATCGGAGGTCATCCGTCCCCTAGAACTTAGAACTACTTAAACCTAAGGACATCGCACACATCCATGCCCGAGGCAGGATTCGAACCTGAGACCGTAGCGGTCGCGCGGTTCCAGACTGAAGCGCCTAGAACCGCTAGACCACACCGACCGGCTTCAGTAGGTTCTTGTTTTCTAGATTCTCATAATTTTAACCATCCTAACGATTTTATACTTGACGGACAGGTCGGTTCATGTCGACGATCACAGTATGTAATCGTAAGTAATCTTATATTTCTAATTCAGAGTATACAAACGTTCTGTGTTATCCACATCGATATGCATACATCGATATGCATACATCGATACGCATACGTTTGTTTGTTTATCCGCTGTATCAGATGTCACTGACGATGGGCTATATGTCCAAATATTAGCCTGGCAAATAAACGCACAAGTGTGCAAAACTGAAGGACTAAAGTAACTTTCGCAGGACTTTCGCGGCCAAGTAACACAGATCGATGAAAACTTCGACCATGAACAGAAACGGCAGTTTGATTCAAAGACAATAATTACAATGAAGTCACAGAAGTTCGTGACGGTCCCCTGGGTATTATAAACGGTGGTACACGGTTCTTAATAGGGAGTGTGAACTGTGTGTGCTCTCCAATGTGCTGCCATATTGTTCACAAGGTTGGCAAGGAGTTGCTGTGGTAGGGCGTCTCATTCCTCCACCAGCACGGCTGACAACTGGTGGATGGTCGTTGATGCATGTGGGAGTCCTGCAATACGTCTCTCCAAAGAATCCCACACGTAGTCGATAGGATGTAAGTCGAGGGAATGGCCTGGGGCCCTATTCTGTATCGTTCATACCGATCGGTGTACTAGGTTAGTCTCGGTAGTGACGTCATTTTCGGTTCTTTATCCGAATTTCCTATTCAGTAAGCTTCTGAGACCTGCTCCCGAACGGTCCTCCCACCGATTTTACAGCAATTGTACCGAGAGGTTTTGGATTTCGATGTGGCCCTGTCGATCAGTGAGCTGTGGTTTACGTACACTTATAATTTATTATTTTAAACATATTTAGCGGTTTTATGGTTGGATTTAATGGTTGTGTTACTAAAGTAGGTTACCAGAGGACACATCCGGTTGGAAAGTGAGTTCATAATATACTATTTTCCTTTGTTAGAAATATGGTTAGGTTAGGTTGTTACTGTGAATGACTACATAAAAAAACCGTTTTCGGTCAATATTCTCTCAAAATGTGTTATTTTTTATGCAAATAAGAGTTTAAAGATCATTAAATATCAAGACATCGGCTCTGCTTATGTATATTACATGAGTGTGAACTGACGTTACTAGTGACTTTGTGTACTTTTTCCCCACAAATGGTTTATTTAGTAATTATCGAAACTTGTTTACAACTTTCAAGTAACAATGGAAAGCAGTTATGCGAAGCTGGATATTGGAAACCTTCCAAACTATCACACATTTTAAGACTTACGCCGCACCATTTGGCAACGAAGTCAGCCTGCGTTCCTCTCCACAGTAGTACAAGAATTGAGCCCTGCGTTACTGTTGTTTGGCGTGATTCAGTGGTTAGCGAGCGTGTATGCAATGCGAAAGGAATCGGTTTCGAGCACGGATGGGGTACAATTTATTTATTTATTTATTGCCCTTCATATATGCAACACGTTCGAAGACAACGTTATTCGTGTAAGTGAAGATTTTTCTGCAATATTTGTTATTACTTACATGTAAAAGCGCACTTCTTCAGTAATGATTTCATGATTTCTGTGTGTTTAAAAATCGAAATATGAAACTGCTGTGAGTGAAACAACTGACAGTGACCTTTATATTTTTTCTTGTCAGAAATAATTCACCATTTTTTCCGAATATGTAGCGATTTCCGAGTATGCGGTTAGACAGGAATCTAAGAGCACAACTTAAAATACTGGGAATGCAACTAGCAGCAGTCATCTTCATAATCTTGCTTGTCACAAGTATTTATCTGCGATCGACCCCTCAACAACAGTAGACAGAGGTGAAAGATCTCCGCCGTAATATTTTTAGACTGTAGCACCATATACGAAACATTTTCATTCATGAGATGCATGTTATAAACTTCGACGAACTGCAGGAGCTCTCGAAAATGCGTTTTTTCAGTTTTGTTTTTAATACCCAAATCATTGACCTATCATATAGGGAAGTGGGCTACTTAATCATTTGGATCTCTTGGAGCGAGTTATAACCACATTCTGTTTATCTTCTTACTCGTGGAAACTCTCAGAATCAATTTTTCGGGTGTTTTTATAGATGTATTAGTACAATGTGGTACTACACACTATTCCTAACTCATTTTCCGAAACGTAAAATCCAAAACGCGATGTCAGTATGAATGAGAATAAGATGATATAATGCGGCATTTACAACAATCTGCAGAATACAGTCAAATACGCTATCTTTTCGGTACTTCGAAAAAATAGCGCGCCTGTGTCGTCTGCTAGCCGCTTTGCGTTCGTTGCGCTGTGCGCGCTGCAGTGCGCATGCGCGAATCTGCGGCCTCTTGCTTTTGATTGGCTTTCGCGACGCGAACCGACAACAGCGCTTCGGTTCTCTAGACCCGACCGGTATCGCTTCCGAAATGCATACTGAATAACGCAGAGGCTCTAATTCGAGTACTAGACCGTTCGGTGCTCTTGAGAACCGAACTGATCGGCACAATAACGGAGAGGTACAGAATAGGCACCCAGGCCAGCGCATTCGCCGAATATCCTCCCGTTGCAGTACCTCCACCACCTGCACTGCTCGATGCGACCGCGCATTGTCATCACAAAAATTAAGTCAGAGCCGAATGCACCCTTGAAAAGGAGCAAATGGGGAGGCAGTACAGCGTCACAATAATGTTGACCAACGAGTGTGCCGTGTTCAACGATTTGAAAGTCGATACACGCATGCAACAGAATGCCTCCTCCACACTGCAACACCTGGACCACCAAAACGATCGCATTCAGTAATGTTCCTGGGAGCATTACATACTCGCATATGGCGAGAGGTGGGAGTACGTAATGTATCAAGGAACACTGTTGAACATGATAGTTATGGTAGTCCAAGTGTTTGGTGTAGGGAGGTTCAACGTTATATGAGTGTATTGACCTGCAAATCTTTGAACATAGTTCTCTCACCAGTCAATGTTGTTGTTACGCTGTACCCCTTCTCCATTTGCGTCTTTTCAGGGGTGTATTCAGCCTTCACTTCAGTTTTATGGATGATAATGCGCGAGCGCATCGAACAGCGCAAGTAGAGGAGCAATTGGAAAGAGAGGATATTTGGCGAATGCACTGGCCTGCCTGTTTCCCCGACTTAAATGCCATCGAGCACATGTGGGTGAGATGCACTGCATGCAGCACATTCACAGGCGCCAAAGACCATACATCAACAGTCAAACGCACTGGTGAAGGAATGGTACTCCCTACCAAAAGAATTCCTTAGCAACTTCGTGGCCAGACTGGGATCTCGTTGCAGAGCACGCACTGCTGTTCGTGGCGATCATATTCCCTATTAAAAATTATGCACCACCGTTAGTACTGATCAGGTGACCTCCATCAACTGCAAGATGACGTCAGTGTAGTTATTGTCTCTGAATAAAAGTGCCATTTCTGTTCGTCTAGTTACGTATTTCTTTCAGTTGCCTTCTGTACAATGGTGTGGCAGTTCTATGTTTGGTCCAAAATTTGTCGAGCTGTGTTACTTGGCAGTGAAACTCATGTGGAAAGTACTCTCTTCCACAAGCTTTGCACAACAGTGTACTTTTCAAGGTCAGCTCATGGTATACACCAAGATGTCCTTTTTGAAATACACAAAAGCTGCAGAGCTCCTAACATACAAGATTTTCATTAACATTGATAGCTCAAGATGTGAAACTTTCATGGTTTCATTTATGATAAAAATTTGACATTTGCCTATTAAATTTTTTCAGTGACAAATTTATTTGTTTACTACTTCACGTGTAAACTTTTTACAGGAAAATTTTACAGAAACCTAAGACAGTACAGCTTGTAACACCTATATCAATTAGAAGTATGTTTATAATATGTAACTGTTTATCTGTGATTATGAACTGTTTGTTATTTGTTACTTAAGATCATTGATGTGTGACAGCAAATTTAAAGTCTGTAATGTACGTATGGAAAAACTAAATAAGGTTTAAAATAATGAAATTTTATAATACACTCCTGGAAATTGAAATAAGAACACCGTGAATTCATTGTCCCAGGAAGGGGAAACTTTATTGACACATTCCTGGGGTCAGATACATCACATGATCACACTGACAGAACCACAGGCACATAGACACAGGCAACAGAGCATGCACAATGTCGGCACTAGTACAGTGTATATCCACCTTTCGCAGCAATGCAGGCTGCTATCCTCCCATGGAGACGATCGTAGAGATGCTGGATGTAGTCCTGTGGAACGGCTTGCCATGCCATTTCCACCTGGCGCCTCAGTTGGACCAGCGTTCGTGCTGGACGTGCAGACCGCGTGAGACGACGCTTCATCCAGTCCCAAACATGCTCAATGGGGGACAGATCCGGAGATCTTGCTGGCCAGGGTAGTTCACTTACACCTTCTAGAGCACGTTGAGTGGCACGGGATACATGCGGACGTGCATTGTCCTGTTGGAACAGCAAGTTCCCTTGCCGGTCTAGGAATGGTAGAACGATGGGTTCGATGACGGTTTGGATGTACCGTACACTATTCAGTGTCCCCTCGACGATCACCAGTGGTGTACGGCCAGTGTAGGTGATCGCTCCCCACACCATGATGCCGGGTGTTGGCCCTGTGTGCCTCGGTCGTATGCAGTCCTGATTGTGGCGCTCACCTGCACGGCGCCAAACACGCATACGACCGTCATTGGCACCAAGGCAGAAGCGACTCTCATCGCTGAAGACGACACGTCTCCATTCGTCCCTCCATTCACGCCTGTCGCGACACCACTGGAGGCGGGCTGCACGATGTTGGGGCGTGAGCGGAAGACGGCCTAACGGTGTGCGGGACCGTAGCCCAGCTTCATGGAGACGGTTGCGAATGGTCCTCGCCGATACCCCAGGAGCAACAGTGTCCCTAATTTGCTGGGAAGTGGCGGTGCGGTCCCCTACGGCACTGCGTAGGATCCTACGGTCTTGGCGTGCATCCGTGCGTCGCTGCGGTCCGGTCCCAGGTCGACGGGCACGTGCACCTTCCGCCGACCACTGGCGACAACATCGATGTACTGTGGAGAACTCACGCCCCACGTGTTGAGCAATTCGGCGGTACGTCCCCCTGGCCTCCCGCATGCCCACTATACGCCCTCGCTCAAAGTCCGTCAACTGCACATACGTTTCACGTCCACACTGTCGCGGCATGCTACCAGTGTTAAAGACTGCGATGGAGCTCCGTATGCCACGGCAAACTAATTGACACTGACGGCGGCGGTGCACAAATGCTGCGCAGCTAGCGCCATTCGACGGCCAACACCGCGGTTCCTGGTGTGTCCGCTGTGCCGTGCGTGAGATCATTGCTTGTACAGCCCTCTCGCAGTGTCCGGAGCAAGTATGGTGGGTCTGACACACCGGTGTCAATGTGTTCTTTTTTCCATTTCCAGGAGTGAATATGTATCTTTATAAAGAAAACCTTGTATATTGAAAGCTGGTTCATGCTTAGGGCACTTGTATTGTATAACATAAAATATGTAGGGAAGCCCCTTCGCAACAGGAGTGGCTTGGCGCGATGTAAAAGGTGGTTTTGGCGGTCGAACGGAACGCAGTCAGTGGTTAAGCGTTGCACGGTATACATCGAGGGTGCTAATGGAGGCATTTGGAACCCGTTTTGCAAGTAATTTTGTCTCGGATGTGGATTTGGCTGCTGCATGACACTCTCGGCAATAAGGAATGGCTCTAACACGTCACAAATCCGTCGCGAAGAAGAAATCATAAAGAACATTCACACATCAAGAGCCGTCGCTTGCCACCATTACTTCGCCACTGCTCCACCAACTTCAGGCATACGGATATGTATCAGAGCATGGACCAGTTAATTTGTGTGAGTCATCTCAATAATAATCCCAGTGCTATAAACCTGTGTTTAGAACCATAACTTTTATCCTAATCATGAACCGATGCGGATACCCCTCCTCAGAGTTCAGAAAACCGAATATCCTGTTTTAACAAACTAGTGATTTATTTACGTGTGTTAAATGTGCTAAAATTCAGTGCCAGACTGCGTAAATGTTGCTGTCTAAAATACCTGCTTCACAGGCGATGACCAAGGCACATCAATTTAATCTTATTTGAAACATAATTTAGCCATGATTGCTATCATGAACGATTTTTTGAGGTCAGTCGAGCTCAGTGTTGGGTAATTTGCTTTGGAGGATGAAAACATAAACTATTCCAAGTGAGGCTAAGAATTAAATTTAGTTGAATTGAATCTTACTACCGAAATGATCATAGAGTTTGACTAATGATACAGTATCAGTTTATGGGTCCCTACCATATTTTTCTCATATTAGAAAGATAATTGGAATATTATTGCTACTAAAGAAATCTGATACATTTCTATAAATGGGAGTATAAACAGTGTAATTGTGGTATTATTTAATTTTACTTGTGGTATTTATGTGTTAGTTAAGTCAGAAGACCCTCCATGTCCAACTTTAGTTCGGTGCTTCCTGAAGTAACATCTCAATACTGAGTCACGTAATGATAGTGATTATAACTGTTATTATTAAGAGTGGTGTACAATTTTGCTTTCTATGAGTACTGGTTTGTGCATTAATGGTAACTACTGCTACCCACAACTTAGATTGCCCTGCATTCTCGTGTATCCAGAGTGCTACTGAAAGGGAGTCTTAATGAAAATCTACAACAACTAATATTCAATTTTCTTGAACAAAATGTTTCAAATTAATGTGCCTAATTGGGCTGGCGACCGGTTAATTTTTCATTCATATGAACTTTTTTATTTTAATGAAACCTCAGAGTTTAAGCCTGTATAGTTTTCTATTAAATTGTAATATATTCAAAATTACAGTCCGATACCTTCATCCATTAGACACACACGAGGTCAAAATTAAAAATCCTCCCAGGGTAACATTAGCTTATGTCACAGCAAGCGAGTGTTATAAGCTCCAGCGCAAAATACTGCAACTCATACGCGCTTTACATACGAATAATTTTTACTAGGCTAGAAGGTATTTCTGTAGAAGTTAATATGGTCGCCGCTCCAACGCGAGAAACAGGAGGCTAAAAAATCTGGGGGTTACTGAAAACCGTACATTTCCAGGAACTGCATACTGGAGCAAGTATATTAACGGTCAACAAACCGAGCGTAAGTTACATTTGCAGAAAATCTTTTATTTAAGAAAATAACTTGTGTTTATACGGCTTTGTATTAATCAGACAACTAAATTAAAATTTTAGAAAGCACTCTGTAATTGGAGCAGAGCAGCGATCGGTATAAAATGATAAAAATCAAATAAAAACAATCTCGATCGTCTTTTCACATTTTTATTCGTTAGCAACTGGTTTCGGTCCATTCCTCGGACCATCTTGAGGCTTTTGCCCGCCATTACTGGTGCTAGTGGCGGCATATGTCGCCACAAAAAAAAAAGCAACAATGGCAGGGAAAAAGCCTGAAGATCATCTGAGGAAAGGGCCGAAACCGATTTCTAACGAATAAAAATGTGAAAGCAATCGAGATTGTTTTTATTTGATTTTTAGAATTAGAGAAGAGACGGACTGCACTGACCTCCACTTTGGTCTGCGAGTAGCTCAGGTTCTTCTCTACAAGCTGTTTTTCGGTGAGATCAGTGTTTAGTAGCGAGTAATATTTTTAGCTGGGCAGCGAGTTCCAGTCGGACTTTGTGAAGTTAGAACAGATTCATCGAGATGTAGATCGAGAAAGATTTGATGAGTACAGAGCCTGAAATACACAGCCATAAAAGAATAATACACCCTACGAGATGGACCGGTCGGTGTGGCCGAGCGGTTCTAGGCGCTTCAGTCTGGAACCGAGTGACCGTTACGGTCGCAGGTTCGAATCCTGCCTCGGGCATGGATGTGTGTGATGTCCTCAGGTTAGTTAGGTTTGTAGTTCTACGTTCTAGGGGACTGATGACCTGAGATGTTAAGTCCTACAGTGCTCAGAGCCTTCAAGATGTTTCCAACTGACTCACGATTCACTGTTGCAACAGTGCGCGTGCAGCATATGAAATGATTACATTTACAGATCAGAACCATAAGCGGTTCAGAGGTACCACATACACAGATATCAGCATGCGGTGTAGCCTCCACGGGCGGCAATGCAGGCGCTGACTGGCATCCAATCGATCGTACAGCTGGCGAGCACTATCCTGGGATTTGCTGTGCCACGCCTGCTCTATCTGTTAACATAGTTCTGTAAGAGTTGTTGGTTGACGAGTCGCACGAGTCACTTCTCGTCCTACCATATCCTGCAGGTGCTCCATTGGAGACAAGTCCGGAGATCTTCCTGGCCAAGGAAGCTGCTGCGAGTCTTGTGGAGCACGTTGAGTTTCACGGGCAGTGTGTGGGCGAACATTATCCTACTGGAACAACATTCTGCACTTACCGGGAGCTGATCAGCATCCAGTCCAGAAACACACAAGGTGAACGACAGTTGTATCTTAGCGTAGCCCAGATCATAAGGCCTCGGGTGGGGCCAGTGAGTGTTGGACGAATGCAGTCTACGAGACAGTGCTAATCAGGTCTACGTCGTACGCGCAAACGACCGTCACTTGCGTGGATGCAGAATCTGCTTTCATCGCTGTAAACCGCGGTGCACCATTTCATCCCCCAAGTGATCGTCTGACGGCACCACTGTGCTGTGGTGTGAGTGGAAGACGGGCTGGATGTGTGCATGACCGTAGGCCCACTGCTAATAACCGGTTGGCAACCGCTCGTGTTAACACGTCTGGGCTCACAAGGCCTCTTATCTGTGCTGTGATAGTTGTACGATCTGCCACTGCTGCCCTTACAATACGACGATCTTGGCAGGCACATATTATGCTTGGACGTGGAGAACCTCGTCTATGGACGTGAGAATATTCACGTGACCATCTTACACAGCTGACACACAGTATGTCCAGCTTGTGTGACAATTCTCCCAAAGGACCAACCCGCCACTCTGAACGTCAAAATTGACCCCATTCAAACTAGCTCAGTTGCCTGTAGGAAGCACGACTGCATCTCCGTGGCATAGTTGCCTGCTTTTTTCACACAATTGGACCACACTGAACCTTCTGGCTATGAGCATTCCCTATTTAACGGTAGGCACAGGCGGCGTTTTGGTAGCTATGCCACTACAGTGTGTGTTGACGGACGATGCTGAAACCATTGACAGTACATCCACTATCCTCCAGGTGGCATATGCCTTCATCGGATCAAAATCGACACCGTCTTTCCAGTTCTACTAATTTTTTTCCGGTAGTGCATTTTCACTGGTGCAGATCCAAATTACATGTTTCATAACACTAGTATGTAGTGCTGGGACTAATGGAAAATAAACTGTTCAAATATTAACGTTCATTCAGCTCTGCTATTAAAGATTAATGATTTCTGCTAGTGGTATGCGGCCGATGGGCGAGGAAACTGGTAGGCTTTATTCCCTTGTCCACTTGTTCTGAGGAGTTCAGTTCGGCTGACACCACAGTACATTTGAAACAACGGTTATGTCACATTATGCGAGTTATTATGTGTAATATGTATGTCAGTGTGTCACGAGATAGAATTCTGTGTAGCGGCATTAACGTCGACGATACGATTTATCCAACAGAAGTAGAAATGTCCCTTCCTGCAACCACCAGTTGATGCTGAAACTTCCTGGCAGATTAAAACTGTGTGCCCGATCGAGACTCGAACTCGGGACCTTTGCCCGGGCAACTGCTCTACCAACTGAGCTACCCAAGCACGACTCACGCCCCGTCCTCACAGCTTCACTACTTCTACCAGTACCTCATCTCAGTTGGTAGAGCACCTGCCAGCGAAAGGCAAACGTCCCGAGTTCGAGTCTCGGTCTGGCAGAGTGAAAATCTCAACAGTTGATGCTGTATACATTTCGCGATTATTTCGGTGATTTTTAATGTGTTGTAGCTAATCAAGTTTTAATATTTTTTTCATGAGGAATAAATCAGCTCCAGTTGTACCTGACAAATCCTTTATTCGGATTAAGTTGCACAAAAGACCCAGGTTTCAAGATATAAATCCCGTCTTCAGGCGCTAAAAACGAGGAAACCAAAAGGGATTCTACTTGCAATTAATTAACATTAACAGAGCTCATACAAATGTGAAGCTGAGATTGTCTCTTGACTACATACGAGAAAGTCGTACCAGTCATGTAAAAAATACAGCAAATTTATCAAGTAGTACGCGAGATCCTGTGCGGGTGAGTCACGAAAAGGTTCTCTGAGTCACAGTACCACACTGGCTAAACGGAGGCTAACTGAAAAAAGATGACGGTACTTCTAATAGCAAATGAGCACTCACTGCCAGCCTAATGTAAGGTATGAATCAACTGCGAACGACTAGACATGTGGCATGGGCTTAAGAAATTAAAATGAAGGTATAAAAGCATTAGAATTCCAATTTGTAACCCTCAAAAGTAGCTTCTCGTATACGTGCCCAGGCCATGCTACATGACCAATCGTTCGCAGTGGATTCATTTTTGCATTAGGCTGGCAGTGTTTGCGTATTTGCTACAACATTAATCTTTTCTCTCGCTAGGCCCACTTTACCCGATGTGGTAACGGTTGACGCAGAGAATCTTTTCATGCCACAACCGCACGGGATCTCGCATGCTACTTGATTAATTTGCTGGATTTTTGTACATGGCTGGTACAACATTCTCGTGCGCAATGAATGTTAATTTCATGAAGAATCCCTCTTGGTTTTCCTTGGGTTTTTTTATGGCTTGAAGATGGGATTTACATCCCCAGACCGAGGTTGTGTGTACTATTTTATCGAAATAAAGGATTTGCATGTGCAACTGGAGCGGATTTATTCGTCATGAAACATTTTAGCAAACGTTGTGATGTCCCGCAAAGAGTATATTAAGCTTTAACGTTCCTGAATTATGCAGAAGTTGCAGCACGTTCGCAGCCACTGGTCTGAGGCAGGCAATATAGCGAGAGAGAGGGTTGTATAGGAGACGCGGCTGCCTTTAGATGTTACAAGATCACTCTTGTCGCGAACGATTATGAGATATTATATACTACAAGTGGACACAATCTCGAACAGTTGCCTTAACCCTTCGGCTACTTGAGCACGCCTCCAGGCCTGATTCAGATCCTCTTTGTGACTGATGTTGCCTGCTATTAATTTTCACCGCTACAGCCAGAAGCTTTCCACGGGTATATGGGAATAGCAAGAATGGGGGAAGGGATCTGCTGGAGCATAATGGATTACGCTGCCTCAACGTACGAGGGGTGATCAACAACTGATGCAACACATTTTTTTTCTGAAAAGAAATTGGTTTTATTCAGAATTTCAATACATCAAATACGAGGGTGAGTCAAATGAAAACCTTAAATATGTTTTTAAACATTATTTATTGTGCCGAAGTGGTCCAAAGCTGTATCACTTTTCAACACAATCTCTCCCACGCTCAATCCAAGTCCTCCAGCGCTTACAAAGTGCATTAATTTCTTTAGAAAAAAATTCATTTGGTAGTCCGCGCAACTACTCATGTACGGCGTGGCGTACCTCTTCACCAGAATGGAACTTCTTTCCTCTCACTGCGTCATTCAGTGTCACTCGTCGGTTTTCCTTCACTATGGCTCCAACTGCTGCAATGTTCTGTGGAGCCACAACTCGTTGTGCCTGACCTGGACGAGGAGCATCTTCCATTGAAAAGTCACACCATTTGCGAACCTCCTACTCCATTTGTAAGCTTGCTGCTGTGACAAACATGCATCACCGTACTGAACCTTCATTCGTCGATGAATTTCAGTAGGTTTCACACCTTCACTACGCAAAAACCGAATAACAGAACGCTGTTCTTCCCTGGTGGAAGTCGCAAGTGGGGCGGCCATCTTTATACTGATACTGCGACGCAGCACACTTACCAACTTACAGGATAACGGCGCGAAATTTCGATTTGTTATTACAAATTTAAGGTTTTCATTTGACTCACCCTCGTAATTCACCACTCTTTGAGCTATAGAATCCTATTTTTCAGGATAATCTCCGTTCATTGCGACGGCCTTTCCCACCTTACTGGGACGGCCTGTGTGCCCATATAGTACAACTCTACTGGTCGACGTCAGAGTCCACGTCTTGCTGTGCCAATAATCTCCCCATCACCCACGTACTGCTTCCCGCGGAGTGCATCCTTCATTGAACCAAACAGATAGAAGTCGGAATGTGCGAGATCCGTGCTGTAGGATGCTTGAGGAAGAACAGTCCAGTTAAGATTTGTGAACTCTCCGGTGCACAGACATGTGTGACGCCTTGCGTTGTCGTGGAGAAAGAGAAGTTCCTTCAACTTCCTGAGGGTAGCACAATACAGTTAGCAGCTGATCGTTGCACTATGAGGGAGGCGTAATGGTTCAAATGGCTCTAAGCACAATGGGACTCAACATCTGAGGTCATCAGTCCCCTAGACTTAGAACTAATTAAACCTAACTATCCTAAGGACAGCACACACATCCGTGCCCGAGGCAGGATTCGACCATGCGACCGTAGCAGCAGCGCGGTTCCAGACTGAAGCGCCTAGAACCGCTCGGCTACAACGGCCGGCGAGGGAGGCGTAACCGCTTCAGAGTTCCAGAAGACCGGCGCCATTACTTCACCGGCTGAGGGTGCGGCTTCGGACTTTTTCTTCGAAGGAAAGACGGCGTAGCGTCACTCCATGGATTGCCATTTGGTTTGCGGTTCGAAATGATTAACCCATGTTTCACGCCTGTGACTATGTTCGACAAAAAATCATCACGATCAATCTCTTAATGCGGAATCAATTCCGCATAGATGACCCTTCATTGCTCTTTATGGTCTTTCGTTTCGCATCGAGGAACCCAGCAGGTGGTACACACCTTCGAGTACCCCAGTTGAGAAGCGAGGTGTTTGATTGTCGATCTGTTGACCACCTCGAATGTTTCAACATTGCAGGAGTCACAGCTGTGTGCGGCCGGCCGACACGTGGGAGACCGGACAGGTTTGCGAGACCTTATTGCAATGATGACAGACGCCTCGCCCAACGACTTGCGTGCTTTTCTTCACTGCCAGGTCTCTGTAGACGTTTTTCTAGCGCCTATGAAAATCTGCGATGCTCTCGTTTGCCGCCAAAAGAAACTCAACGATAGCTCCCTGCTTGGAACGCAACGTACCTCCGTTACAAACGCCACTTTGAAGTCTACGTATAGAGCCACCACCTGTAGAAACTTCATGAAACGGGAATATTCCACCTTCCAAGTAATAATGGGGAATGAGAGAAGTAAACAGATGAAACTCGATAATGGGCTCCCACAAGGCTCTGTCATTCCGCCCCTTCTTTTCAGCCTTTACATCGCTGACATGTCTGCAACCAGATCGCCCAAAGTTGGTTCTGCTGACGACTGGGCTCTGGCAACAGCCCACAGAAACATAGAATCTGCTGAAGATATCCTTACGAGTGACCTAGGGATTCTCAGCGAGTACTTTAGAAAGTGGAGGCTACAACGTAGTGCTACAAAGACGGAGGTATCTGCCTTCCATTTGAACCACAAAATGGCCAACAGAGAACTACATGTATATCTAGACGAGAAAATACTAAATCACAACAAACACCCAAAGTACCTTGGCGTTACCCTAGATAGGACACTAACATTCAAAGAACACCTGACGAAAACTGCAGCGAAACTTAAAACATGCAACAACATATTGCAGAAGCTCTGTGGCACCACTTGACGCTCCACAGCATCTACCTTAAGAACATCCAGAACATCCGCACTTGGCTTGGTGTATCCAGTGGCAGAATACTGTGCCCCAGTGTGGCTCAACAGCAAACACACACACACATGGTAGATAACCAACTTAATTCAACAATGCGTATTATATCAGGCACAATCAGGCCAACTCCTACAGTGTGGCTGCCCGTTCTCAGTAATATAGCACCTCCTAACCTGCGCCGAGAACACGCTCTGGTTAGAGAATTTCAAAAAATCATGACCAACCCTCAATTAAAAATCCATGAAGATACGACATCCAAGGAAACCGACTCCGGTCTAGGTATCCTCTTCTAAAGACCGCACAGGCTCTGCACCAAACCAACTTTAAAATAAATGACCGATGGAAAGAGGAATGGGAGAGCAGAACAGCAGTAAACTGCCACAGTTTGCCATGCATCTTTAGTAAACCAAAAGGATTTGATTGCCCTCGCAAAGTTTGGTCAACTCTTAATCGCATCAGAACCAACTGTGGGAGATGCGCCGACTCCTTACACAGATGGAGTAAACTTCCATCGGCCGCTTGCTACTGTGGCGCTGAGAGACAGACGGTCAAACACGTCGTGCAGGAATGCCCACTAAGGGCATATGAGGGTGACCCACAGGATTTCCTAATGGCGACCCAAGAGGCAACGACTATATATTATCTAAGCTGGACGTTTGTTTGTGATTGCTCTTCTGTGAGTGTAAATTTACAATTGGTGGTGTCCTTATATACAAACTTATTTATTGCTCTGTTTATACATATCTGATTCTTTTTTTTTAATCGTGTTGTTTCTGTAATTTTTACTGTGATGTTATGAGCCATGCGCTAAATAAAATAAAATTCCACGATGTCCCACAACAGATTCCGCACTTCTTCAACCGAAATGGGCCGAGAAGATCAATGTACAGCATTACTTATTGAACGCCCTTCGTTTACTAATTTTTTCATAAGCTTGTTAGGTGAAACTCTGAAATTGCCACTATCTACGCAATCAAGGAAACAGGATGAGATGACGGTCTTCAGTTCTTTCGGCAACGTGCGAGGCGATGAGCGTTAGTGTTAAAATGTGTGTCAGACCAGGACTCTGACCTGCCTTTCGTGGACAACGTGCTACCCAAATTTGCTATCGCTGCTCGCTTCATCGCAGACTCAGAAATTCACTTGCTTACCCCTATACCTTCCAAATCCACAGAAGACTATTGCTACGCTACCGGACGAACACTTCTACCGCGAAAAAACGCTCTTGAGGCTGCATTTGAGACGAACTCTCCATTGTGTCCGTACTCACAGAGTTCCTATTTCAGTAGGGTAGCAGTAGAACGTCAGTAGCGTCTGCAAGGCATCGTGGTAGACAAACGCCGATTTGAAAGTCTGAGTGTGTCCATGACGAGTGCATGGATAGCACAGAAGGCATAACCGGCCGCCGCAGTTTCGATCCTTTCATTGACGTGACAGAGTTTCGAGAAAGTCTTCTTCTCTTCAACATTTCGAAGAATATCGAACTTCGTAGACCAAAACTGCGTGATCGTCACTGTAAATCCAGGGTTTAAGATAAAGAGTTCGCAAGGCCAAGGGAGCGTAGGCCTAAAGAAGAAAATTCGCCGACATAGCAGACTGACTACGTTCCAACAGTTCTTTCCTTAACTAACGACTTGTGTTATCTAGGAAGCGCCTTTCGCATTTCTTCTCATACAAGGTAAAAATTTTAATTCTATTGATTTTGTATTTTCAACCGTATTCAGTTTTGGAAGCCTCTTAATGCAGAGAAGACTTTTAGTTCAGACAAAACTTTCCCGACGATTTGTTTCATCAGAACTGGAATATATGAAACTCTCTGTTCCAATATGAATTGTTTATCGGAGAGAAAATTTCTTTGGACAAACTTTGTGAGTAGAATTACTTTTAAGCCAAGAGCTTGTGGCAACGGAGAGGAATCCCAGCCGGATAACTGACGATGAGATATTGAATGTAAATGGGCAGGAAAGAAATTTATGGCACAACTTGCCTAAAATAAGGGATCGCTCGATAGGGAAGTGTGTGCATTGAGCGGTGACACTGACGCCTGTCACTAGTAAGCAGATTCAAAAGGATGTAAGTAGTTATGCAGAGATGAAAGATCTTCCACAGGATAGACCAGCGTGCAGAGCTGCGCCAAACCAAGTTTGGAACTCAAGATCACAACCGCATCATGAGCAATAGAAGGCGGACCACAATCCATGATAAAGACACTTCTAGGGGCTGTAGAGGGGACTTACTAGATCAAGCTTTAGATAGGACCCCCTGCACAGAAACGCCATCCAACGACGCCACACACACACACACACACACACACACACACACACACACACACACACACACACACACAGAGAGAGAGAGAGAGAGAGAGAGAGAGAGAGAGAGAGAGGGGGGGGGGGGGGAAGGTGATTCCGTGATGATGGTAAAAACTTTCTAGGATCATGTAGAAGGATAATCGTATCAATTGGAAGTAAGGGTTCCTCTACCGGAAACGAACGAGTCGAAAGTTATAATCGGAAACAGTTCTAGTACCTCTGAGGGTAGAACACACGTGTTGGTACTGTTGGTACTGTTGTTGCTAAGGTTTTAGGGTAGGCAGCTATCAGATGTGGCTGTATGGACACCAAAACAAGAACAAAGTCAAACAAACGTGACCTCCAAAATGCATACCTTGATAGCTGAGAGCACGTGTTGAATACAGAGATGTCGAAAAAAAAAAAACAAATAATCCAGTTAATAAGATGTAACTGACGTTTTCTAAATAAATGTTCTATTTAAGGATTGCGAGCCATTGTATCTTTACTTTTCGAAATATGCTCTTGTATTTCACAGTGGCGAAGGTGAACAACTTCTCATACCTCATCAGATATGCAGTTTAGAGACCACGTTTACTGGACATTTTTTCTTGTTCTGATCCATACTACCACATCTGAAAGTTACCTACTCTAAAATCTTAGCAACAACAATGCCAACACATTTATTCCACTGTAAGAGGTACCAGAACAGTTTTCTCTTATAACACTCCACTTGTTCGTTTTCGGTACACGGGCCCTTACATGAAATTGATGTATTTATCCATTTTTCCTTCTCCATCATCCTAGAAAGTTTGTAAGGTCACCACTGGATCACAATGCATAAATATACACATCTACAGGTGGCGGCATCTAAAACTTTGACGCTCTCTCGCGTCGTTGGATGAGGTATGCAGACGTTGGTTCCTACTTAAAACTTCATATACTAAGTCCTCTCTACAACCTCTGTAAGTGTGTAACATGAATTGCGAAACACCCTGTATATATAACGAGATAGCGAAATTGGTAGTTCACTGACCACGACAGGCAGAGATCTGGGTTGCATTTCGGATCCATCACACAGCTTTAATTTGTAACAAATGTTCACTAAATACAATTTCTGTAATTTTGAAATTACACACAGATATGAAAAAAATAACCTAGTCAACACCCAGCACCCTCAAAGCTTTTATCAAGCGTGTAAGATCACAGAGTTGCCGGAAACGTCGAAACCATTAGATGTACCGAGCTTCTGTCCTACACAGTACAATCGTGCCTACTCAGTCTGCTACCTCAACGTACCTGTGTCAACTAGACGTTAATAACCGTTCTCGGAGTAGTATTTGTGATAGTACCCTCTACTACGACCCAGCAGTAAGGAAAGCTGTTTCAACGATATATCAACGTCCAGGGTCAATAGAAATGGACTACTACTTCTCATACATTGATGTGAGAGGGAATCTGCAATGTCCCCTCAACGGACAGGACGCTGCAGATGACGTTGTCGGAAGTGCCTAACGAGGAGGACTCCCACATCACAAACGCATCAGCTTATTGACGGAGACGTCAAGAAACTTATTTTGGTCGACTACCTGCTATTTCTTGTGGTATCTACAGGATATTCTCGAGTGCCCCACTCAGCGAATGGCAAAATTTAGGATAAAATATTATTGACGGTCTTCGGTGCGGCAGTGGAAAGAAGTGTTACTAAGACCTTTATGAAACTTCCTGACAAATTAAAATTGTAAGCCGGACCGATACTCGAAGTCGCGGTCGGGGGCGGGATCTTTGCCCTTCCCCGGCAAGTGCTCAACCAACTGCGCTACCCAAGTACGAACCACTTCTCCATTCAGTTTGGGTAGCTCAGGTGGCAAAGCACTTATTTGGGCAGGGCAAAGACCACGAGTTCGAGTCTCGTTACGGCACGAAATTTCAATCTGCCAGTAAGTTTATATCAGCGCACACTCCACAGCAGAAAAGTTTTCTTTTTTCAAGAAAAACATGTGAAGAAACGCTTTTTTTTTTTCAAAAATTTTATAATCCATTGTTAACGTACGTTTAGTAGAAGTTCCTACAGTAGTGCTTGTGAATATTAACCAGATCAAATCAATCTGGATGGACAGATTTGTTTACCGACAGGTAGAGGGGAAAGTGATCCCTGGGGATCGGGCAGCTTAAGCAAGAAATAAGAGACAGACTTTCTGTTAATATGTAAGTATACGTTTACAGACCGAAGATTTTCGGTAGTATCTTCATTACAGTCTACGTAATTTTATATCACTGTGACCTCTGATGAGCCAGCCGTGTGGCCGAGCGGTTCTAGGCGCTTCAGTCTGGAACCGCGCGACCGCTACGGTCGCAGGTTCGAATCCTGCCTCGGGCATGGATGTGTGTGATGTCCTTAGGTTAGTTAGATTTAAGTAGTTCTAAGTTCTAGGGGACTGATGACCTCAGATGTTAAGTCGCATAGTGCTCAGAACCATTTGAGCCTCTGATGTGTGTAACCACGTAATTATGGGCGACTGAAAATTTTGATTCTCAAAATAGTAGAGCGACAGTTCTGGTAGCTAAAATATGCTATTTTTATTTTCCGTCAAGCATTACGCGATAATTACCTTCGTAAGTAAGCATTCAATTGCAGTCCCGCAACACGAGCTTTCGCTACGTGGAAAGTAAGCGAGAAGCGTACGATGGAAGAGGAATATTAAGCCTGTTTCGAAAGCAACGTAAAGGCATGTCAGGCATAACATTACCGTCGGTTAAAGCGATCGGCGTGCGTCTCGCGGCTCAGGAAGCAATCACACTGCTCAGCTGTGAAAGCCGTGCGGCCCCGCCGGCCGGCTCCATTGCCTTCCAGGGCAGCGACCGTTTGAATGCTAACGCCAGGGGCCGCAGCGACACCGACTGTGAGTTGCGGAACCAGCGTGTTCTCGGCGTGCAGCATTTCCCACTGCAGCTGCCTACACCGGGAATTCAAGTTTCTTTCAGACTGGTGTTGTTGAGTGAGACCGCCTGTATTACTATAAAATTACTGATATTCAGGAGCGATGCCGTGTTTATTAAATTTATCCGTCGAAAACACGGAAATTCATTCCTGCATTACTTTTAAAAGGAAACTCCACCTTCCATGGTGCTACAGTTTCAGAACAAAACAAGCTAATTGGAATACAGAGACATTTACGAGGTCTGTTCAAAAAATTCTGGAACATTCGTAATTTCGCGCCAGTGGTGTGTTGGTGCGAAATGCGGTTAGCATCCCTGCACACGTCTGTGTTTAATTTGTAACTACCGGAAGTTTGATTGTTGTGCGTCTGTTAGTTATTGTTCAGTGCTGCATTGAGTAGAAGGTCGTGTCGCACGCACAGTATGCGAATTTCGATACGGCAGAGTTAGAAGGGGCAACACGTCTTTGAGTGAAACTCTTGAAATCCTTTACAGAGAAACACGAAATGATGCATAAAACCTACGGTAATGAGTGCTGAAGCCGTACTCGGTGTTACGAATGGTTCACACGGTTTGAAATTGGCCTGACGGAAGTTGATAACCCTCGTTCAGGAAGCCCTTCGATGTCTACCGTAGGCCTACGTCAGGAACGTCAACGAAATTGTGCGGCCAATCAAAGACTGACTGTCCGAGAGATTGGGTTGGGTTGGGTTGTTTGGGGAAGGAGACCAGACAGCGATGTCATCGGTCTCATCGGATTAGGGAAGGACGGGGAAGGAAGTCGGCCGTGCCATTTGAAAGGAACCATTCCGGCATTTGCCTGGACCAACTTAGGGAAATCACGGAAAACCTTAATCAGGATGGCCGGACGCGGGATTGAACCGTCGTCCTCCAGAATGCGAGTCCAGTGTCTAACCACTGCGCCACCTCGCTCGGTCCCGAGAGATTGCACAAGAATGTAAAATCTCAGTTGAATCATGGCATGAAATCCTGACCTAGCATCTTCGAATTCATCGTGTTGCCGCCAATTTCGTCCCACGGCTCATGACTCAAGACCTTCGCCTTGCGATCTGTGAAGCGCTTTCGGATCGCGCAAATGAGAATGAGATGTTCCCTAAGAGAATCGTAACTGGTAATGAGACGTGGGTCAACGACTATGACGCTGAGACCATGGTTCGCCGGCCGGAGTGGCCGAGCGGTTCTAGGCGCTACAGTCTGGAACCGGGCGAACTCTACGGTCGCAGGTTCGAATCGTGCCTCGGGCATAGATGTGTGTGACGTCTTTAGATTAGTTAGGTTTACGTAGTTCTAAGTTGCAGGGGACTGATGACCTCAGAAGTTAAGTCCCATAGTGCTCAGAGCCATTTTAGACCATGGTTCAATCTTCACAATGAGTGGCGAAAGGTTTTGCAAGAGCAAGAAAAAGCTCGTCACGTCAGGTGAAATGTCACAGACTTGCTGACAATTTTCTTTGACTTTTGAATGTTTAGTTCATCACGAATTCGTGCCATAGGAACAAACTGTTAATCGACGGTACTGTAGGGGCGTGTTGCGACTCCTGCGAGAACATGTGAGAAGGAAACGGCCTGATATGTGGCGAGACAATTTATGGCACTTACATCACCATAACACACCCGCACATTCATCACTGTTGGTACGTGACTATTGCACAAAAAACGAAATCACTCAACAGCCTAATCCTCTTTGCTCTCCAGATCTGGCCCCTGCGGACACTTTTTACTTCCAATGTTGAAAACCCAGTTGAAAGGACGAAGATTTGCAACGATAGTCGAGATAAAAGAAAATTCGCTGACGGCGCTTTGCGCACGTGTCCTTAGCGCAAGGGTTTCACCCGGAACAAGTCCCGCCCATTCACCCTCCTCCACGCCTATCCATAGTGTAAGGCCTAAACAGCCGCCAGTTCCGCAAACTGGAAGCTACATCAAAGTTGTTATCGTCACAGTCCAACACATGTTACACTGTGATGAAATTCAGTAACGGCAAGAAATTTAAGTTTTTCTGGATAGTAATGTAATAAGAATGTGCATTATTAAAGAAATAAAAATATTTACAGAGATTTGAAAGCATCGCCAGCAATACAAAACAAAAAATAACGTGATGTTACTGAAGGGCAATAAGGACAAATTTTCATTAACTAATTCACTTATTATAATACGTTTATCTGAGGGAAACAGCAGAGCAAACATACAATGCGAAAAAAATGCTCTTCAATCTGTCATGTCGGTAGTAAACCCACGGATGCACTCGAATAACTCTGTTGTCTAAAATCAACGTTATATAGAAATAAGTGAAGGTTGTTTTGTTTATGTATGCCTCATAGTAGCTCACGAAAATTAAACAATATAAGAATGTCATAAAGTAGAAATGCCTAATGAAAGCAGTAAGATATTTCCTTTTATGACACATTTCGTTAGTATTTGCATGGGTAATGCGTGAATTTTAACTTGTAAATTCTTCCAGTGCCATACCTGCGCATTATAAACGAGGTTACAAAGAACTGTGGCTGTTTCGGTGTGATTAGTGACCTATATGCTGTTGCAAACGTCTCAGGAAAATGTGTCGTTACTCTTTGTCCTGTCTGTTTTTAACCAAAAGATTTATTAATTTCGTAAATGTCATTCAACCATTTTTTTAAAATAATAATGATGATGTGTATGTGTGTCACAGAGCAGTAATGAAGGAAATAAATGCTGCAGTGTTTCACAGCTGTAAAACGTCCTTCATGCTGTGCTAGTTCTTCTCCACCCCTAAGTCTTTTCAGCAAAACCATTTAGTGAATAACACGCAAAAACAGCTTGGATCGATCTAGCAAGAACAAAGTAATTTTGATTCCCTTTGGTAGTATAGTGAACATTGGCGCTTCTTTCACATATGCTGTCTTGAGTTCTGAAACTTAAGTGTCAAGTATACTGTGGTTCCTCTTTCTCCAAGCAAATTATTCTTTGAGGGTAGGTTTTTCCTGTTTTAGCTTTGGGTGCTTTTTCTCACATAGAAGTATGTTTCTTCATAGGCTATCTATCTGAATACTGAGTTCTCGTATTTAAAGAATTCAGTGCTAAATTGTTTTCTCTTGTGTTTGCTGTGGAAGTACCTGGCACAACTGAGGCCAATTGTGCACGTTTTTTGTAACGTGTCTTTTAAGTACCTAGCAAAATTTAAGACCTAGCAAGATACTAATTTAACATTCACTCCAAGTGCAGCCGAACGCGGTAAACCACATCGTTCAACTGAAAAGATACCCAGGCGCTGAACAAAGACCGGGAAAACCGGGGGTGAGTGGGCGGGACTTGTTCCAGAGGGGTGAGTGGGCGGGATTTGTTCCGGGTGAAATCCTAGCGTTAACGATTCCTGCTTCGCGCGATCCAGCAAGAGGCGTACCAAGACTGCTTCCGTAGGTGGAAACGTTGTTGGGAGGGGTGTATCAATTGTGGAGGAGAGTATTTCGAACGAGACCATGGACAATAAGTAAAAGGTAAGCGTAGAAAAATTCTGTCGACAAAGTTCCGGAATTTTTTGAACTGACCTCGTGTACGCGATGAGTCAGCCGAGACAGACCATCCCAAATAAATCCAGAATGAATATCTATCGAGGTGCGGTTCTCGCCAAATTATAGCGGACAATATGGCAAATTTCCCGACGTCTGCTATTAATTTTTGTCGTTTATGATCGTCGAATTACGACATCGACTTTGTTTTTTCCCTAACTGAATTATACAGGGTGAACATTAATAAAACCGACTGACTGGATATGGAGGAAAAAAGATCCCAAGAACAAGTGTCCGGAAATGCATGGTTGCCACGGTAGATGGCGCTGACGAATGAAAGTTCCTCTGACCACATGCCGTCTGTTCCTCGTGTATTGCAGACTGTGTGTTTGACGCAGCGTACTGTAGGCAGCAGAATGGTCTGGTATTCATGTCGGGAACAAGCCCAGATGGTGTTTGTGTACGGCCAAGCATATGGAAACAGACTAGAGGCAAATACCCTCACAGACATCAACCAAGAAAAAATGGTTCAAATGGCTCTGTGCACTATGGGACTTAACATCTGAGGTCATCAGTCCCCTAGAAATTGGAACTACTTAAACCTAACTAACCTAAGGACATCACACACACATCCATGCCCGAGGCAGGATTCGAACCTGCGACCGTAGCACAAGCGCGGTTCCGGACTGAAGCGCCTAGAATCGCTCGGCCACCACATCAAGGGTCCTTTCACACAAACGAACGTGTGGGGAGGCGGCGGACTGTGGCTTCACCAGGTTAAGGGGACTGGATTCTCCCTCTAGACCGTTTCCATCTGCTTGACTGTACACAAACATCATCTCGGCTTGTTACCGACATGAATACCGGACCATTCTGCTGCTTACTCTACGCTGCGTCAACCACACAGCCTGCAACACACAAAGAACCCACGGTTTGACGTCATTCGTCAGCGTCATCTACTGTGGAACGATGAATTCCCAGACACATGTTCACCTGACCTTTTTTCTTCCATTTCTAGTTAGAAAACCGTCCCTGTAGTTTGTTGGTTTTATTAATGTTCACCCTCTAAACCTTTTTCTGTGGCACTTTTAAAAATTTGAAAGAAGCTTCTCAGATAAATTCAACGACATAATATGTGCGGGATTTTATCAGATACGAGGATCACTCCAAAAGAAATGCACACGATTTTTGTAAAAATACAGTTTTCATTCTGCATGTGTGAAAGTTTTACAGTGTGTAGATACATCCTTCCCGCTTGTTTTCAAACTTAGTTCAACCTGTTCCCGTGAGTGGCGCCATCACAGTATGT
The DNA here is from genome assembly GCF_023898315.1 of Schistocerca nitens. NCBI lineage: Eukaryota > Metazoa > Arthropoda > Insecta > Orthoptera > Acrididae > Schistocerca > Schistocerca nitens. The sequence continues at coordinate 169,213,508 of NC_064619.1, forward strand.
CTTCAAGATGGCTGCTACACTTGACGTTTGTCAGATGCAACGCGATGTTATTAGATTAGATTAGATTTACTTTCATTCCAATTGATCCGTAGTGAGGAGGTCCTCCTGGATGTGGAACATGTCAGAAAAACAACAATACATGACAAATATTTACAATTAAAACAAATAAGCTAATGTACCATTCCACAGGTCCCAAGTGGAATGATCGTCATTTTTTAATGAACACTAAGAGTAATTTTACAAATACTAATGCACTGAATTTAAAATAAAAAAGTTTTTTATTTATTTATAAGGTAATACAACTACTGTAATACTTATTTACAATGAACACATTACTGCACTGAAATGGTGCAGAAGTTAGATTATACTAACACACACACACACACACACACACACACACACACACACACAAATTTTCAATGAACACATTACTGCACTGAAATTGTGCAGAAGTTATGTTGTACTTATATACAAATCAGTTGGTTTTACTAAGAAATTCATCAATGGAGTAGAAGGAGTTGGCCACCAATAAATCCTTTAGGCTTCTCTTAAACTGAATTAGAATTCCTGTGCTGCGAAAACGAGACAGTGAGAAACAACCACAAGAGGTTGAAAAAGGTGTATGGAGATGCTGCTGTCGATCGTAGTACAGTTAGTCGGTGGGCAAGCGGGTTACGTGATGAAAGCGGGCACGGCAATATTGAGGATTGTCCTCGCAGCGGCAGGCCTCGTACTGCACACACTCTAGACTATGTGCAGAGAGTTAACGAATTGGTGACTGCTGACAGACGCATCACAGTGAACGAATTATCATGCTACGTTGGGATCGGGGAAGGAAGTGTTTGCAGAATATTGAAAGCGTTGGCGTTAAAAAAGGTTTGTGCCAGGTGGGTTCCCAGGATGTTGACAGTGGCTCACAAAGAAACAAGAAAAACGGTATGCAGCGAACTTTTGGGACAGTACAAGAATGGTGGAGATGAATTTCGTGGAAGAATTGTGACAGGTGCTGAAACATGGCTACATCATTTTTCACCAGAGACAAAGAGGCAATCAATGGAGTGGCATCATGCAAATTCACCCAAGAAAAAAAAAAAAAAATACAAAACCACACCTTCTGCTGGAAAAGTTATGGCTACAGTGTTTTTCGATTCCGAAGGACTCTTGCTTGTGGACATCATGCCAAGTGGAACCACTATAAATTCTGATGCATACGTGACGACACTGAAGAAACTTCAAGCTCGACTGAGTTGTGTTCGACCACATCGGCGAAAGCAGAATGTTTTGCTGTTGCACGACAATGCACGGCCACATGTCAGTCAAAAAACTATGGAAGCGATCACTAAACTCGGATGGACAACACTGAAACACCCGCCTTACAGTCCTGACCTGGCTCCATGTGACTATCATCTCTTTGGGAAACTGAAAGACTCTCTTCGTGGAACAACGTTTGAAGATGATGACTCCCTTGTACACGCAGCCAAACAGTGGCTCCAACAGGTTAGTCCAGAATTTAACCGTGCGGGTATACAGGCGCTGATTCCAAGATGGCGCAAGGCAGTTGAGAGGGATGTAAATTATGTGCAGAAATGAAAATATTGTTCATAAAGGCTGTATCTACACACTGCAAAACTTTCAGACATGTAGAATAAAAGATGGATTTAAAAAAATAGTGTGCATTTCTTTTGGAGTAACCCTCGTAGTATCAAGATAACAGCGCAGCAACCAACCACCGTTAGGAGAAGAGGTTCCACAAACGTCTGCCCTCTTATGACAAATGTAAGCAAGCACATAACTCACGTAGTTTTTGTGTTTACATGTGCCCTTGAAGCCCATCAGTGTGAGTTCTGCAGTTGCAGTAATCATAACTTCCTTGCAAAGCTATTGAGACATTCAAAATGTATAAAACAGTCGAAAAAATGAATATCATTTACGGCGAATGTCGCAAAAGCAGAGGAGCGGTGCGGTTGTATGTTTAGAGGTATCCAAATGTGCCAAGCATTCAAGATCTGTCTTCGCAAACATTATTAGAAAAAGTTCTATAAACTGCAAGTATGGAGAGTAAAATACGCCAAGGAAAAAGAAAAACAATGACGAAAGAAATGAAAATAACATTTTAGAAACACTAACACACAATGCAAATGTCAATAAGAGTCATCTCGGAAGCGGGATAAACCAATACTACATTCCATCGCATTTGGTTCATACTCTTCACTTATCGCTACATGTGCATTTGCTTGGCAATGACTTCCAAAATTGATTTTAGCTCTCTAAATGTTCTCTGCGAGAAGTGCAATGTGATGCAGCATATCTACGCAAAATTTTGTTTTAGGAGGAAGCATCGTTTACAAACCACGGGAAAGCAAGTCTTCGCAATGTGCACTAGTCGTCAGTCGCAATGAAATGAAATGATCGTATGGCATTTATTGGCCGGGATATCCCCTTCGGGGTTCGGCCGCCGTACTGCAAGTCTTTTTACTTGACGCCACTTCGGTGACTTGTGTGTCAATGATGATGATGGACACACAACACCCAGTCCCCTGGCGGGAATCGAACCCGGGCCCCCTTGCGTAGGAGGCGGTAACGCTACCCCTGCGCTACGGAGGCGGACTCGTCAGTCGAAAATCCACGCTGACTCTCAGAATTAGATAAAAAAACGCTCTTGGTCTATCATCGTTTAGTGCGTGTTCTTCAAGAACACGCACGTGTTTTATTGATGGGAATCATTTATCTGCTATGCTGTTGCTCCTGTAATTACTGGCAGAGATCCCACTGGACATAAGACAGTCAATGTGATGGCAGCTCCCAACATGTTAAGACAGACCCTTTTAATAGATCATTTGTAGAGCACTGGAACGGTCGGTCGGGAAACTCAAAATTGCCTGTTCACCCACCGAACTTAACACTTCTGTACTGTTATCTGCGGTGAAAATTACAACAATGTCTATTAGGGAACACCGGCAATTCCCGAAGGCATTTCATGCCTTACAACAAGGGCGAGTGCTGCCGTTAACTCCTGACGAAATTCGACGTGCAGCATCGTTTGTCCAGAATGACCTCATAGCGCTCAACAATGCTCGACGTCAACATTTTGATCACTTCGTATGACAGCTGTGATAATAGCCGGCCGCCGTGGCCGAGCGGTTCGAGGCGCTTCAGTCCGGAACCGCGCGACTGCTACTGTCGCAGGTTCGAATCCAGCCTCGGGTGTGGATGTGTGTGATGTCCTTAAGTTAGTTAGGTTTAAGTAGTTCTAAGTTCTAGGGGACTGATGACCTCAGATGTTAAGTCCCATAGTGCTCAGAGCCATTTGAACCATTCTGAGCTGTGATAATGAACACGTGCTTGCTTAAATTTGGTATAACAGGGCAGACATTTGTGAAACCTCTTCTTCAGCCCGCGACACAATGATCTGCTGCGCTGTTATTTTGATACTATTTGATCAAGTCCCGTACATGTTATGTCGTTGAAGTTCCCTTAGAAGCTTCTTTCCGGTTTTTACTAGGGGCGTTCAATACGTAGCGCAACACATTTCTTTCTGAAAGCAGGTTTGTTTTATTCAGGATGCCAATACACCACTTCATTCCCGACTCTTTTGCCTACAGAACTTTATTTTTCAACATAATCTCCGTTCAGTGCGACAGTCTTAGACTAACTTACTGGGAGGGCCCGTATGCCCGAATGGTACCACTCTACTGGTCGACGGCAGAGACAACCTCTTGCTGCATCAATAACCAACCTATCATCCACGTCCTGGTTCCGCACAAATGGTCTTCGTTGCTCTTTGTCTTCTGTTAGACGGCGACAAACCCAGCGTGCACACACTTTTGAGTACCCCAGCTGGTGGTCAAGTGGGTTAGCAGTAGCAGAGATGTTCAGTTTTGCAGCGAGGTGTTTCATTCTGATCCGTCGAGAACCTCGAATGACAGCGTCCACACATTCTAACATCCCAGGACTCACAGCTGTGTATGTTCGGCCGACATGTTGAAGAATGGATAGCTTTGCATGACCTTGTTGTGATGATGACAGACGTCTCGCCCATCGACTCGCCGTGCTTTTGTTCACTGCTAGGTCTCCGCAGACATTGTGCAAGCGCCTATGAGTATCTGCGATGCCCTCGTTTTCCACCAAAAGAGATTCAATGACAGATCTCTGTTTGGAGCGCCCTCCATTAGAGCCGCCATTTTGAAGGATACGTATAGCGCCACCACCTATCGGTTCTTCATGAAACTATAGAGGATGAAGCGGGAATATTCAACGATATCCCACAACGGATGTCGCGTTTTTCAACCGAAATCGGTCGAGAAAAAATGTGTTTCATTACTTATTGAACGCCCCTCATAGAAAGGCCACAAAAAAGTATGTAGTTCAACTGAAACAAAAAGTCGGTGTGGAATTCGGCGACTACAAACGATAAAAGTTACTTGCGAATGTCAGGAAATTCGCATTATTGTCCGCTATAACTTAACGAAAACCGTAACAGAATATAGTTATTTATTCGCGATGTATTTGGCGTGGTCTGTCTTAGCTGCCTCACCGTGTATATTTAACAGGCCTAATTTGTCCAGGATAGGACAAATAGCAGTAGATAAATCGAACTGCCTGGACATACACTCATTAATTTTATGAAGTTAAATTATTTTGGGCAGTAAAATAACCGACAATTGTCGAAGTAGAGAAGATATAAAATGCACACTGGCAATATCAAAAATAGTTAATATGACTGTGGGCTTAAGGGTGGGGGAAGGAGTAATAACTGCAGAGGGAGACCAAATCTTGACTGCAGTTAACAGCTTGAAGTGGATGTAGTTTGCAATAGTATTGCAACGATGAAGGGACTTGCGCAGGAGAGACCACAATACGCAGCCACAACACACATGTCGTCGGACTGAAGATTGCACCACCACCACCACCACCACCACCACCACCAACAACAACAACAACAACACAATGAGTAAAGTAATCAATAAAGAAAACTGGCATAGAACTAAGGTGCGAAAAGTGTTATGTTGAGGTAATACAGAAACTTCTGACCTAGAACATCATGACTTCCTGCTTAATAGCGTGTCGGTCCACCTTTGGAACGCAATACAGCAACGATTCTGCGTTGCATGGATTTGACAAGTCCTTGGTAGATATCCGGTGGTGTGTGGCTCTAGAATTCTCCGCATAGGTCGCGAAATTCCTGTAAATTAGGCACAGGTGGTTTCTGGTCGCGGAGCTGGCGCCTGGTAGCACACACGTTCCATCGCGTTCACATTCAGGGAATTTGGTGGTCAAAACATCAACGTGAGGACAATATCAGGCTTCTCAAACCACTGTACCACGATTCTGGCCTTGCGAAACGGAAAATTATGCTGAAAACTTCCCGGCAGATTAAAACTGTGTGCCCGACCGAGACTCGAACTCGGGACCTTTGCCTTTCGCGGGCAAGTGCTCCACCAACTGAGCTACCGAAGCACGACTCACGCCCGGTAGTCACAGCTTTACTTCTGCCTGTACCTCGTCTCCTACCTTCCAAACTTTACAGAAGCTCTCCTGCGAACCAGGCACAACTGGAAGTTTGGAAGGTAGGAGACGAGGTACAGGCAGAAGTAAAGCTGTGAGTACCGGGCGTGAGTCGTGCTTCGGTAGCTCAGTTGGTAGAGCACTTGCCCGCGAAAGGCAAAGGTCCTGAGTTCGAGTCTCGGTCGGGCACACAGTTTTAATCTGCCAGGAAGTTTCATATCAGCGCAAAATGTCATCGCCGGCAGGGAAAACATTAAACATGAGGTGGTACTCATAAGGGAACCTCCCCATCGCACCCCCCTCAGATTTAGTTACAAGTTGGCACAGTGGATAGGCCTTGAAATACTGAACACAGATCAATCGAGAAAACAGGAAGAAGTTGTGTGGAACTGTCAAAAAATAAGCAAAATATACGAACTGAGTAGTCCATGGGCCACATAGGCAACATCATGGAGTATATGAGCTCAGCAGCGCCGTGGTCCCGTGGTAGCGTGAGCAGCTGCAGAACGAGAGGTCCTTGGTTCAAGTCTTCACTCGAGTGAAAATTTTACTTACCTTATTTTTGCATAATTATTATCTGTCCGTTCGTTCATTGACGTCTCTGTTCACTGTAATAAGTTTAGTGTCTGTGTTTTGCGACCGCATCGCAAAACCGTGCGATTAGTAAGACGAAAGGACGTGCCTCTCCAATGGGAACCGAAAACATTTGATCGCAAGGTCATAGGTCAACCGATTCCTCCACAGGAAAACACATCTGATATATTCTATACGACACTGGTGACGGCATGTGCGTCACATGACAGGAATATGTTGTCGACCCACCTAACTTGTACACTTGACGAATGGGTAAAAAGATTCTTCTACTTTGCCCGATTTAGATTTTCTTGTGGATGTGATAATCACTCCCAAAAAAGTGATGAAAACATAAGAGTTTGTCACATAAACTGAAAATAAAAAAACTTTTCACTCGATGGAAGATTTGAACCAAGGACCTTTCGTTCCGCAGCTGCTCACGTTACCATGAGACCACAACGCTCCTGCATTTCCAGTGTCCTTGATGTTGCTTATCTTCCCACGAACTACTCAGTTTGTATATTTTGCTTATTTTTTCACAGTTCCACACAACTTCTTCCTGTTTTCTCAATTGATCTGTGTTCAGTTTTTCAAGGCCTATCCACTGTGCCAACTTATAACTAAATCTGAGGGGGGTGCGATGGGGAGGTTCCCTTGTCAGTAATGTTCCTAGTCCACCGCCATCGTGGTGTCACCGATTACAACCACGGATCCACATGGAAGCCCAGGTAAGCGTCCCCCATAGCATTAACACTGTCCCATCCGCTTGTGTCCGTGGCGCGATGCATTATTTCCAGCACCCGTTCCATTGGATGAAGACGTATCGAGACATGATCATCGACCTGGTGTAACAACGAACGCGATTCTGCGAACAGGCGACTCGTTTTCACAGACCCGTCGTTTTCTCTCGATGATCTGCATCTACATAGATACTCCGCAACCCGCCGTACAGTGCGTGGAGAAGAGTACCATGTACCACTACTAGACATTTCCTTTCCTGTTCCACTCGCAAACAGAGCGGGGGAAAAATGACTGTTTATATGCCTCCCTATCTTCGTGGTCCTTAAGCGCATTGCATGCTGACGGCAGTAGAATCGTTTGGCACTCGGCTTCAAACGCCGGTTCTCTAAAAAAAAATGGCTCTGAGCACTATGGGACTTAACATCTATGATCATCAGTCCCCTAGAACTTAGAACTACTTAAACCTAACTAACCTAAGGACATCACATAACACCCATTCATCACGAGGCACAGAGAAAATCCCTGACCCCGCCGGGAATCGAACCCGGGAACCCGGGCGTGGGAAGCGAGAACGCTACCGCACGACCACGAGCTGCGGACCCGGTTCTCTAAATTTTCTCAATAGTGTTTCTCGAAAATAACATCGCCTTCCCTCCGAGGATTCCAATTTGTGTTCGCAAAGCATCTCTGTAACACTTACGTGTTGTTCGAACTTTCTGGTAATAAATCTAGCAGCTCGCCCTTGAAATCCTTCGATGTCTTCTTTCAGTCCGACCTGATATGGATCTCAAACACTCGAGCCGTACTCGAGAATAGGTCGTACCAGCGTCCTATATACGGTCTCTTTTTACAGGTTAGTCACTCTTTCCTACAACCCTCCCAACAAACCGAAGTCGACCATTCGCCTTTCCTACCACAGTTCTCAGATGCTCTTTACATTTCACATCGCTTTGCAACGTTACGTGCAGATATTTAAAAGACCTGACTGTGTCAAGCAGGACACTACTAATGCTGCATCCGTAATTACAGGTTTGTTTTTCCTACTCATCCACATTAACTTACATTTTTCTACATTCAGAGCTGGCTGCCATTCATCAGACCAACTAGAAATTTTGTCTAAGTCGTCTTGTATCTTCCCACAGACACCTTACCGTACACCACAGCACCATCAGCAAACAACCGCAGATTGCTGCCCACCCTGTCCGCCAAATCATTTACGCATGTAGTGAACAACAGCGCGACCCTATGACACTTCCCTGTGGTATTCCTGTTGATACCCTTGTCTCTGATGAACATTCGCCGTCGAGGGTAACACACTGGGTTCTATTAGTTAAGAAGTCTTCGAGCCACTCACATATCTGTGAACTTACCCCATATGCTCATGCCTTCATTAATAGCCTGCAATGGGGCACCGTGTCAAATGCTTTCCGGAAATCTAGAAATATGGAAGCAGTTTGCTGCCCTTTATCCATAGTCCGCATTATATCATGTGACAAAAAGGCAAGCCGAGTTTCACACGAGCGGTGCTTTCTGAAACCGTGCTGACTCGTGGACATAAGCTTACCAGTCTCAAAAACAGGTAATATAATCAAGCGGGGAATATGTTCAAGGATTCTGCAGCAAATCGAACTTGGAGATATTGGTCTGTAATTTTACGAGTCCGTTCTTTTAACCTCCGTTGTCATTGGGTCAACTCGGGAACGTGCAAGGGACATCTGCAGCTAGCCCTATGTTTAACACTGTGCGCTGAACAGTGTGCTGCTAAACAATTGTGCCTGAGTCAGCAATGAACTCTGTCAACAGGTCTGGCGCAGGTCGGCGCCTTCACCGATTTACACAGCGAACCAGCCTTCTGTGTCTATGCTCTGTGATGAGGCGTGGACGTCTAATACGTTGTCGCCCACTCGTGGTTTCGCCGTTCCTCAATCGCTTTCGAGAGATGCTCGCAGCAGCAGCACGTGAACATCGCCGCCGTTGGGCAATAGCAACCAGATCTTTGTCAAGGCCCCATATGTCAGTGGGTTTCCCCATTTGCGGTCCCTTATCGTCCCTACAATGATTCACCATTCGCCTCTGGCCAGCTTATATACTTTCCTTACGTCGTCACGTGCCCACAACGTCACGCGACGGCATTAAGAATCGCGGTGGACAGTGGTCATAACTTTTTGGTTAGTTCATGTCCACAGTCAATATGGCTAACTTTCGATTTGCCGCTTCAGTCTAACTTCTGTATTACCCCTTCCTGTGTGCTGTCCCATGTGACAGAACATTTTGAGGAAATAATGTAACTCCATGCCAAATGCAGCACAGGATGTCCTAACGTGACAAATAATTCTTATTTTTAATACCTCTAATAGCTATTCGGCGCCTTGTGCCCCTTGCGTGCATGCAACCCTTCTATACGTACTGCTTGCCGGTAGCGTGGCCAGCAGGGTGTCCTTAACAACCGCGTCCTACTTCCACAGCGGGGTCGGATAGTTTCAATGACCCCGATATGGGGCTCAATATTATGGCGCTTTCCAACCGTCCGCTGGTAGACATCGTCAAAGGATAACAGTTTTTCTTGCTGTCTCTCCGAAGCGCGTGTAGCTTTTTAGGTTCTGATAAGAAATCGTCAATGGTTTGAATAAAATCGTTTTGGATACTTGGCCGCGACATTCTTACCATTAAAAACAACTGTAAAATATAGAGGTTTCGATTATCTTTACAGCTGTTCTCTCCGAATGACTATATAGAAAAGGAATTCATTCACTATGACGCTAGCCGTGGGAGTTGATTCACGATCATCATATTTAACTAGTTTGACGCAGAGTTTTATGCTTCTGTTACAAGACATTAAGGAAGTTAGCTTGGTAGTTGTCTGTTATCACACGGCCGTTAAAAAGAAGTCAGAAACTGAATATAATCATTGTCAGATTCACAGCGGAAGCAGGCAAGGTTCGTAAACGTTTTAACAGATGTAGAAAGTTAACTACATGTCACTCAAATTACTTAAGGCTTTGAAGAAAATAAAATACAATTCAAACAGCAAACAAAAAGCTGATCTGTTTGCGACAACACGACAATAGGACGCATCCAGTTTAGACATTTAGAGGATATCACAATGTCAGGAGACATGAACACGATCGTCTCGACCTGTAGAGATTCTGAATGACCTTAACAGGTTTGAAGTTTTCTCCTCCAGCACACAAGTTCAGTATTTTAACCACAGAACTACTTCGCTCGGCAGTAGTCAAGTGTCACTGATGCACGTTCATTACTGTGGGCCTGTGCATATTTGTTCGAGACACAATCACTAGTGATCAGTAACACCTGCCACTTAATAACTCACGAATTCAAAATACGTAGCAACACAACAATTTCTTTGTAGTTTCCAAATACCTACCTTCGTAGCCGACGTTGCTAATGCACACGTGTGTGTTACAACTCGACTCTGAAGTGGCCAGTTTCAATCGCGTTGATGAAAAAATTTCTACGCCCGAACGTGACCGTCCAGGAGGATTGCCTAGAAGTACAGCTTCTAATCACCACACCCAACGCCAAAGCACTGGTTAAAATTCAAACCTCTCACGAGCACCTCATCGAGTGGCGGCATGTGACACTCGGTAGCGATTAGTACGTCGGAATGAGATAAATTCAGTGGTGCCCTTGGTGTTCGAATGGCTCTGAGCACTATGGGGCTTAACATCTGAGGTCATCAGTCACCTAGAACTTAACCTAAGGACATCACACACATCCATGCCCGAGGCAGGAGTCGAACCTGCGAACGTAGCGGTCACGAGGATCCAGAATGAAGCGCCTAGAACCGCTCGGCCACACCGTCCGGCTGCCCTTGGTGTTACAGCAGTGGAGGCTATATGTCGATGCTGCGTTTCAAGCTCTCTTTTCTCTCTCTCTCTCTCTCTCTCTCTCTCTTTTCGTCGACAATAAAATAAACACGACATAAAATTCTAAACTGTACCTACACTTACGATAACTACGCTACGGAAAGTTGAGTGTATGTGAAATCTTAAGGGACTTAACTGCTGAGGTCATCAGTCCCTAAGCTTACACACTACTTAACCTAAATTATCCTAAGGACAAGCACACACAACCCATGCCCGAGGGAGGACTCGAACCTCCGCCGGGACCAGCCGCACAGTCCATGACTGCAGCGCTCTACACCGCTCGGCTAATCCCGCGCGGCTCTATGGAAAGTTCCAACGCGAGCGAAGAAAGCAAACTGTTCTAATAAGGTGGTTTAATCTACCCCGAGGAATTTCGCAGCCAATAACATTACGCAACTTTATTATTATAGTTTTGTAATTTCTCTTTGAACGTAATGCTCTTCAGATTTGAAAACTGTAACTGTCTAAAACAAGGGCACAAGAAGCAAACTGAAACCAGTGTCAGTCACAAACGGTTTTAATAATATGATACTGCATATATTTAAGTTTTATTGCTACTCTTGCACTTTTCTTCTACAATCTTTGGGCTGGTTCCATTTAGCTCGTGGTTTTGCGTATTACGGCAGGCAGCACTACCACCACTGGAAGATACATTCAGAGGCACAATAACCTGTGTTCACACTCTCACACAGCACTTCTGGGGAAAAAAGCTGAAGAGTAAAACCTCTTAACTTGTTGTGTGATATTAATACAATAACTTATTACTTGACAGATTCTAATTTGTGTGTTATATTTTGAGCTAGACGTTCTTTTTAATACTGCTGTCAGATTAGGTACTGACTGCTGGACGCTACTTTGGTTACTATTATTGCTGCAAGTCACGAAAGAGTACGGAGATAGTTAACATACCTGTCAAGCATGAAAGGAAACTAAACTGGTTCATGACATGATTTATGTAACTTCATGCAGGGTTTACCCTGTTACTGCCGGGTTTCTCGTCAAGTACTGCACTCAGTACATACAAAATTCATGCCTTCATATTTAGCTGGTCTGATTTACTTTAAGCTCAGGCAATATCACACGATTAATAGATGCTGCTTTCGTGAGATGGTATGCTTTTGGAAGAAGTGAAAGCTACGTACCTGTATTTTAACAGTTAAGTTTATTGTAATTAGACGCTCACAAACAATACTTGAATGGCTAAACAGTTTTCGAGTGAATCATTTTCGATGGCCTATGTACAATTCGTGACCTGAGGCTGCGTCAAAATATGAGTCGTCACTTGTGTGAAGCTCCTACCAGTAGACTGACTGAGCACAATAAACTCAACATTATGAAACTGAATCCACAAATATTCCTCATTTTAAATGTCGTGGCGGTTTAATGTAGAATTTTGTTCCAGTATTTTAACAGTAATCTTATTTTTTCAGGGCACATGGGACTTTGTTCACAAATACGATTTATGGGTGTGATCCTCTTCAGTCGTCCGATATGTAAATTTGATAAAGTCTAACAGCTTTTCTGTAGAGAGGCCTCACGTGTAGATTACTGCGCCACGGCCTAAATCTACAGTGAAGAGCGAGACAGTGACCGATAGAATCTGATTCGATCAATAATAAGAACTGGAACAATAATCAGCAGTACTTGGATTAATTATGAACAGCCATCCAGAAAGCAGTTTCTGAAGACTTAAACCACAACAAGACATCTCTTCGTTTACGCTGCTCTCGAAGCACCAAAACGAGTGTGTGTTGTGGTCACAGTACGTGTTTTTGGGTGGGTACTGTTTAAAATTTATGGCAGCGTGTAGAACAGCGAAATTTTAAATTGTGTTAAGTGCTTAGATCAATGTGAGTGTTGTATTATCGCAAAAAATAATCTCGGCAGACCAGGGAGAAGTAGTCGATAACTCGGTCGTTGTGCTGTGTGAATAGCGGGGAAAAACGACAAGAGGCACACACTTGTGATTTTTCGTTGCAGCAAAACTAATAGTAATTTGAACAAAAATTTGGAGGTATGAAATTTCAGCTCGGCAGCCGTGAACACAGGCAGAATATCAAGGTAGGAATGGAGACAGCAGAAATTCCGAGAGAAGAACAACATGACAGAAGCAAGAGGGGAGATCTAAAGAGCTAAAGCAAAGCCAGAAAGCGCTAAAAAGTTCATCTCGCGTAAGAACAAAAGAAAGAATTCTGCTCGTAAGCAAATATGCAGGCAATCAGTTTTCTTGCGCTCGTTTCGCGACGGGGACAGGAAAGGGACGTGAGGTTGGCAGTAGGAAAGGCGAATGGTCGTGTTCGGTTTATTGGGGAAATTCTAGGAAAGATTAGTTCAGCAAGTTCATCGCGTATATAACACTAGTAAGACCCATTCTTGAGTATTGTTCAGGATCCGCACAGGGTCGGGTTAAAGGAAAACGTAGCAGCAATTCAGAAGCGTGGTAATAGATTTATTCCCTGTAAGTTCTATCAATGCACAAGTGGTGGTGGTGGTTAGTGTTTAACGTCCCGTCGACAACGAGGTCATTAGAGACGGAACGCAAGCTCGGGTTAGGGAAGGATTGGGAAGGAAATCGGCCGTGCCCTTTCAAAGGAACCATCCCGGCATTTGCCTGAAACGATTTAGGGAAATCACGGAAAACCTAAATCAGGATGGAACCGTCGTCCTCCCGAATGCGAGTCCAGTGTAATGCACAAGTATTATGGAAATGTTTCCCTGAAATCAAATGGGAATCCCTGAAGGGAAGGCGACGTTCTTCCGCGAAACACCGTGGAGAAAGTTTAGTGAACCGGCATTTGCGTCTGAATGAAGAGTGGTTCGAGCAAAGACATGATAAGAGACACTAGTGCTCTAAGGAGGCCTATAGACAGCCGTTTTTTGCCTAACTCTTTTAGCGAGTGGAACAGGAAAGGGAATGACCAGTAGCAGTATAAAGTGCCCTCCAGCATGTACTGTACAGACGCTTGAGGGGTGCGTGTGCGGACTGACGGTACTTGTCGGCTCAGGGCAGTATCACGATAACTAGGTCGCGCTGCCGGCTCATGGCAGTAACCCTAGCGCGTCGTTACCGCCTTAGTGGCCGTTTCACTCCCGACTGCTGTGCGTTGCCTCCTGATAAACAGGAAAGAAAACGGCCGCGGCCGTGGCGGGTAGTGGCCCGCCCATTGTGGCGTACTGTGTGGAGGTCAAGGAAGACTCACGCCAGGACAGAACGGAACGGAACGGAACACGAGGCGGACAGCGTTCTCCGAAGCCACTTTTCCTCGTTTGCCGCTTCAGTGCAGCAGTGATGACTGCGCCCTGCAGGGTCACTCCAATGATCACGCAGAGCTCGCCTTGTGGATGAAAATCCGGAACAGTAAACAACTTAGCGCATGGAAAGCCGATCTCGATCACTGGAACGGAAACCCGCAGCCACGCTTGCGACACTGCCTCTCGCAGTCCTCCTCTTCAAATACTTGGCCCGCTAAACGAACTTTACAAGGAGTCTTGGTTGACTTCTATCTGCCTCGCAGACCTGACAAATTGCTATAAGTGCAGTATTGTTGCTCGAAGCACCAACAATCTGTAATAGTGGTGCTAGTACTGTTCTAAACTGACACATCTACTATGTAGATTTGAAACGTATCCCAAGTTCTAACAACGGCTAATATTCAGTGGCTTATTCACGTGTTATATATAATTTGGACGTGTTTCCCTATACTCGACACGTTAAATGCAGTATCTTATACATTTATTTATCTATGCTGATGGTCCATCACAAAGCTAACTAAAGGTGTCATCCTTTACATTACACTTTGGAAATGAATTGTAGAAAAACAGACACATTTCTTTGTTATTTCTTAAAGTACCTAGTACATACTTAATCATAGCAAAAATAATGATAGATAAGTAACAGCAATAAAACGTTAGAAAAAGTGGAAAGAAGAATAGAAAGGAAAAAAGATAATAACAAACAAATTTGTCACTGTTACCAATACTACATGAAGGAAATGATAAATAATATTCAATATTTGAGTAATCTAATGTAATAGCTCGCTTTTGGAACGTGGTACCACAGAATGCTGAAGATTAGATGGGTAGACCATGTAACTTATGATGAAGCACTAAATATAACTGGGGAGAAAAGTAATTTGTGGCATAAAGAGGAGCGTGGTTGATAGGGCACGTCCTGAGATGTCAGGGAATCGTCGGTTTAGTGTTGAAGGGAAGCGTGGCGGATAAGACTTGCAGAGGGAGGTCAAGAGATGAATACAGTAGGCAGCTTCAAGAGGATGTAGGTTGCAGTCGTTCAGTAGTGAAGCGTACCCACTTCCAAGACAGGATCGAGTGAGGTGGCGCACTGGTTGGTACACAGGACTCGCATTCGGCAGGACGACGGTCCATTCTGATTTAGATTTTCTGTGATTTCCCTAAATCGCTTCAGGCAAAATGCCGGGATGGTTCGGTTGAAAGGGAACAACGATTTCCTTCACAATCCGTCCCTAATCCGATGGGACCGATGAACTCACAGTTTGGTCTCCTCCCGTCAAATCAGGCAAACCAGCCAGTGGCGGTGTTACTGTGTTCCTTTACCGACGTGCAACAATAGCGCTTGTCTTTCGGCGTGTCTGTGTTTAACAAGTGTCTGCCGCATGTGTGTAAAGTGCACGGGTAAGCTCAAGACCTTTTTTTCTCAGCTCATCGGACTGGTCTGTCTTTGTCATATTTGCTTGTGCTGGATGAGGTGAAGTGGTTTTGTTAAGCATGAGCCAGCTGAGTCTTTCTGGCTCTAAGTCATTGGAACTCTTTCTGCAATCTGTTGTTTATTTGTTTAATTATTAATTAAATTGAAAAATTAAATGTACATTTTATTTGCCCAACAACTGCCATCTTAAATTCGTTTTGCGTAATGTGGCCATCGCTTAAAGTTTACGATTATTGAAAACATATTCTTGAATGTGTAGAGTGCGCTTTGTTTCATGATCAGTCTTTTGAGCACACACATTCGTGAAATACCTGGGGCCCCATTTTCTTAATTGTACTTGTAAGTTGTTATGCGCCCACTTGTTCTCATAGTCACTGATTATGACGGCTCACTGGTTGATCTGAGCCGATTCTTACACCTTCTTGAATGCTGTTTCTCGGCAATACGTCTAATGTAATTTTTTTCTTCCTGTGTGTTAGTATTGCTTATATGATATAGGTTGAACCAGGGGCAGCGAAGGCGCCAACTGATTAAATTTCTCCTTAACACACCTTCTGTAATTGTGTTATTGATATTTCAATGTTTTTAAATTGTTGCTCATTTGCTTAAATACTGTTTTAATAAAGAAGTCCCTTTGCTAAATTATTATTACTCAATGCCATTATCAAACTATCATTTTTTTTAAAAACATTGGTTCTGAGCACTATGGGACTTAGAACTACTTAAACCTTAGAACTACTTAAACCTAACAAACCTAAGGACATCACACACATCCATGCCCGAGGCAGGATTCGAACCCGCGACCGAAGCGGTCGCGCGGTTCCAGACTGTAGCGCCTAGAACCGCTCGGCCACCTCGGCCGGCTTTAAAAACATTCTTTGAGCAGTAAGAGTCATTCATCCTGCTGCTGTGAGCAAGTGTTTGGTAACAAAAAGCGTAGTTAATTTTCTGAAATTATATGGTAATTAATTTTAAGTTGTCCCCAAATAAATGTTTTTCCGGTTGCAAATATCAAATTTTACTTCCCAGCGCCTCACCGTTCCCAATTCAACGCTAGCTGCTCTATTACAGTCAAAAAACTGCCTCCCACACCTCTTACCTACTAAATAATTATTTTCTATGAGAACTCCGAAGTGGTGACAGAATATGGAAAGTAGTCTCCTAGCGACGGAATGCGCCAATGAGAATAACGCGATTCGCGGAAAAAGGCGTCAACGTATGATTGCTGCAGGCGAGACTACAAGGGCAGCACAAAACTGGGAACGTCAAGACCACGAGAGGCTGCTGACAAAGTCGCTCCTGGAATGGAGGCCGTACGCCGCAACAGCGGGAAATAACTTCAACAACTTGCTCTTGCAAATGTGCACAGTTCCGCGTACGATTTGTCTTGATTCAACGTTGCAATATTTTCAGTGTGATGTGCGTACAATCTCATGCTTGACCAAGAATACGTTTTTATACTACTAGTCATTCGCAATCAACACTTTTAAGTTGCAACAGTCCTGTCTGAGCAGGACGCCCGGATCACAACTTACAGCCTGACGAGTGCACTAATCGTATTCCATTAACACTCCGCGGATCGTAAAACCTGACACACCAAGTCCCTGCCCTCCGTTTCTGCAGCAAGAAACACACAACCGGTTGATGCTCGTCTGGTTAAGAGTGGACGCCAAGGCCGGTAGCGTTTTATTACGGATTTCGAAGTCTGGAAGAGGCTTTTCGTGAACGTTAAAATCCGGATTTACTGCGACTTTGTTTTAACGTTTACCTATTCAACTAGTTATGCAAGGCGAATGCGAAAAAAAAAAAAACCAGCTGTCATCGGAGCCACATCCTCGTGCCTGATGTAGGTAGGTATTCCATATGCGCATCAACTTAAATACTTTGCAAACTACTGTACACTGCATCCGAAATAGATAGAGCAACCACCCACAGAACTCTTCTATTCACGTACTTGGGAAATATGACTCTGTGCCTTCATAAGCGTCCATTCTTTGCTCGTCTCTCGATGTTCGAGTGAGATACGCGATGGAAGCAGCAGTCTACCTGAAACATAGGCTTTACGAGGTGCGACAATAAAGTAATGAGACTGATGTGAAAAAACATGTTGCTTGCCGTTTTAGCCAAGTTTAGTGTTGTCTCCTTCAAAGTAGTTCCCTTCCGATTGCACACACTTTTTCCAGCGCTTCTGCCATTGATGGTAACATTTCTGGAACTCGTCTTCTGTAATATCCTCGAAGACCCTCATCACAGCTTTTTCGATATCTTGTGTTGTTTGAAAATGGTGTCCCTTGACCGCCGTTTTGACTCATGGAAACAGAAAAAAGTCGCACGGAGCGATATCTGGTGAATAAGGTGGCTGTGGTAGTACTGAAATTTGTTTTGAGGTTAAAAATTGCTGACAGAGCAGTATGGGATGGCGCATTATTGTGATGCAGAATCCAATTATCAGCAATGTTGGCACGGACACAAAGAACTCTTTTACGAAGACTTTCTAAAATTTCTTTGTAGTAATATTGGTTAACTGTTCGTCCAGGAGGCACCCACTCTTTATGAACAATTACCTTGGAATCAAAAAAGCACACAAGCATGCATTTCACTTTTGACTTTGACATGTGAGCTGCCTTCACTAAACATTTTATGCCTACGAAAAGCTTGAGCTCTTGACATAACCTCCTCTCCAAAAGCCTTTTGAAGCTTACCGTAAGTTGTCGTCGCGTTTTCACCAAATTTAACACAAAAAGAAATGGCATACCGTTGCGCAATATTATGCGGTTCAATTTTCATGACTAGAGACACAAACACGTGTTAACTTATTACAGTACAACTCATGACTGAGCAGTTGCATCAATATGCCACTTGGACTAGAAGCAGTTTATAGGCCAAGGTCAAAGATATTGTGCCTACGCAAGCCTGCACAGTTGTCACATCTTGCAAAGAAAATCAGCCTCATTACTTTATTGTCACACCTCGTATAAACAGACAGGGCTTCACGAGAACTATATGATGTTACGTCGAAAATATTATCGTGTGACGTCAATGGATTGGAAATAAGTCAACCAGTTGCAAAACAGAAGTTTATCAAATTTTGACCATGCTTTCGTTAATTTTAAAACTGTATTCTTCGGGAGGTATTGTATGTAGAGTCACATTATCTATGTCCGAAATGGGAGTAGTTGACTCTGTCTGGTACAAATGCGTGCCACCCACTTGATAATCCTTTAAAATACATTATTTAAAAGTAGTAACACTCTACTTTGGGCTCTGTGGGGCTACAAAGAGTACTTTTAAATAATGTACTTTTAATAGTGATCAAGTGAATGACACGCACATGTACTAGACAGAGTCAACTACTCCCAGTTCGGTCACAGATAATACACTATGTGATCAAAAGTATCCGGACATCCCCAAAAACATACCCATATTAGGTGAATTGTTCTGCCACCTACTGCCAGGTAATCCACATCAGCGACCTCAGTAGTCATTAGACATCGTGAGAAAGCAGAACGGGTGCTCCGCGGAACTCACGGACTTCGAACGTGGTCAGCTGATTGGTTGTCACTTGTGTCATACGTGTGTACGCGAGATTTCCACACTCATAAACATCCCTAGGTCCTCTGTTTCCGATGTGATAGTGAAGTGGAAACGTGCAGGGACACGTACAGCACAAAAGCGTACAGGCCAATCTCGCCTGTTGACTGACAGAGACCGCGACGGTTGAAGGGGGGTCATAATGTGTAATAGGCAGACATCTATCCAGACCAGCACACAGGAATTCCAAACTGCATCAGGATCCACTGCAAGTACTATGACAGTTACGACGGAGGTGAGAAAACTTAGATTTAATGGTCGAGCGGCTACTCATAAGCCACACATCGCGCCGGTAAATGCCAAACGACGCCTCGCTTGTTGTAAGGAGCGTAAACATTGGACGATTTAACAGTGGAAAAACATTGTGTGGAGTGACGAATCACGGTACACAATGTGGAGATCCGATGGTAGGGTATGGGTATGGCGAATGCCCGGTGAACGTCATCTTCCAGCGTGTGTAGTGCCAACAGTAAAATTCGGAGGCAGTGGTGTTGCGGTGTGTTCATGTTTTTCGTGGAGGGGGTTTGCACCCCTTGTTGTTTTGCGCGGCACTGTCACAATCAGGGCTACATTGATGTTTTACGCACCTTCTTGCTTCCCACTGTTAAAGAGCAATTCGGGGATGGCGACTGCATCTTTCAACACGATCGAGCACCTGTTCACAGTGCACGGCCTGTGGCGGAGTGGTTACACGACAATAACATCACTGTAATGGACTGGCCTGCACAGAGTCCTGATCTGAATCCTATAGAACACCTTTGGGATGTTTCGGAACGCTGACTTGTGCCAGGCCTCACCGACCGACGTCGATACCTCTCCTCAGTGCAACACTCCGCGAAGAATGGGCTGCCATTCCCCCAAGAAATCTTCCAGCACCTTCTTGAACGTACGCCTACAAGAGTGGAAGCTGTCATCAAGGCTAAGGGTGGGCCAACAACGTATTGAATTCCAGCATTACCGATTGAGGGCGCCACGAACTTTTAAGTCATTTTCAGCCACGTGTCTGGATACTTTTGATCACATAGCGTAAGTGACGTTACATACAATACCTTCTGAAAAAGACAGTTCTAAAACTGTCGAAACTATGGTCAAAGTTGAATAAACATGTATTTTGCAACTGGTATGGTTGGCAGTTAATTCTAATCCACTGAAACTCTTGCATACACATTTGCTGAAGCGCAGCCATGTTTAGAGTGCTTAAGTTCCCTGAGAAGGCATATATTCGCCTCCGCAAGCTCATGCTAAGGCGGAGAACTCTCACCACAAGTATCAGGCCTACAAGGAGAGGAAAAGGGGTAGCGTGAAGTTTATGACTTTCAGACTTAGCGCCAGTGTCCTGGATTAAGGTCCAAGCCTCTCAGAGTACCTCTAGGAGTGAAGTCGTGCGACATCATTGGTGATGATCGCCCGTCGCATGGGAACGATGAGCTCGCTGGTTCCTCTGTGTGTAATGAGACAGGAATCTGCTGTGTGTCGACACTGGTTTTCATCCTGTTGCGTCCGTTTAACGACTACACTAAAAGCCACTACAGTGTACTAATATCCTTCACGGACATGCACACGATACTTGTACCTTGTTCACACCCCATAGCAAGAGGGGCGTTCAGTAAGTAATGCAACTTCTTCCCCCACCCAATTTCAGTTGAAAAAAGGTGGAATATGTTGTGGCACATCGTGGAATATTCCCTCTCCAGCTCCTGTAGTTTCATAAAGTACCAATAGGAAGCGGCGCTATAAATGGAGTCTTCAACAGAGGTCGTTACAAGCAGATAGCTGTCATTGAGTATCTTTGGGCGGGAAACGAGAGCATCGCAGATATTCATCCGTGCTTGCAGAAAGTCTACGGAGACTCATCATCATTAGTGTTCTGCCAAAAGGCAGGTTTTCACATGGTAGTTCTCCAGGCTGTCCGCTTTTCTGCCATCCTCTTCAGGTCCGCATAATTTCCTCTTCCCTTTATGTCGACTATCATCTTTTATCTCCTCCTTCCTCTCAGTCTTCTCCCACAAACCAGTCCTTCCAAAGCGTCTGCTAGCAAGCACTCCCCTCTCAATGAATGTCCCAACCAGTTCTTTTCCCTTTCGCTTACAACCTTCAGCAGACATTTTATCTCACCAATCCTTTCCAATACTCTTTCATTACTCACTCTTTCCATCCAGCTTATTCCCTCCATTCTCCTGCACATCCACATCTCAAATGCTTCTAACCTTTTTCCATACTATCGTCTCAGCGTCCTTGTTTCTGCCCCATGTAGTGTCACACTCCAGACAAAACGCTTGCGAAGCCTTTTCCTTAGACCTTTATCTAATTTGCCACGTAAGTCTCCCCTTTCTGTTTAATACCTCCTTCCCTATGGAAATTCGAGTTTTCACCTCCTGGAGACATCTCAAATCTTCAGTTATTGTGCTTCCAAGATATTTAAATGCACTTACTTGGCTAGTGGTAGACTGTCCTATTTTAATACAGGACAGTCTGCGTCTTCTACTGATAACCATACTCTTTGTTTTTGCTGCGTTTATTTGCATCCCATATTCCACACAAGCCATTCAGATCCTTCAGCATGTTATTCACTGTCCGCTCACTTTCTGCCACTAATACCATGTCATAAGCAAATCTTATACATTCTATTGTCTTTCCACCAATACATATTCCTCTTTTCCCATCTAGTCCTTTCGCAATAATCTCTTCAGGGTATGCATTAAACAACAGTGGGGAAAGGCAACAACCTCGTCTAACACCTCGTCCAATGCTGCTTCCTTCTGACATTTCGTTTCCAATCCTTATCCTTACTTTCTGGTGTAAATATAAATTCTGTGTCAGTCGCCTCTCTTTCCAATCTACTCCTTTCCTCTCCAAAATATCCATCAGCTTGTTCCACTGAGCTCTGTCAAAAACCTTTTCTAAATCCAGAAAAACAGCAAAGATTTCTCTGCCTTTTTTCATAGCTCTTAACAGGCCAATAGCATCCCTTGTTCCTTTTCCTCTTCCAAATCCGAACTGCTCCTCTGCAATCCCTCTATCCAGCTTGCCATAGAGCCTTTTATTCAACACTCACAGCAACACTTTAGCTGCATGAGAAATTAGACTGATGGTCCTATGCTCTGCCCATTTTTTAGTCTTTCTCTTTTTCTCTATTCGTATCATAACTGTTGCAACGAAGTCCTCAGGCCATTCCCCTTGTCATACATCTAATTACAGAGTTAGACTATTTCTTTTCTTGTCATGTTTCTCAGACTGTTCAACAATTCTGCTGGCAAATCATCAATTCCACATGCCTTCCTATTCTTCATCTCCTTCAGCGCCTTTTCTATTTCTGCTTCCAAGATGGTGAATCCCTTTCCATCTTCCGCACATACTGCTCCTCTTCACCCTTAATTTCATTTTGTATTTCATCCCCCTTATACACACAGTCAACATATTCTTGCCATCTGTTCAAAACCTCCTGTGGTTCTTCTGCTAGAGTACCATCCGCACTTTCTATTTCCATTCCATTCCATTCAAAAAAGTATCTCGCTAGCCAGTCTATACACCATTTCATACTTTCCCTCTTTCTCTATTTTCTCTATTTTCTCTATTTTGTCGCATTTCTGTTTCATCCATTTTTCCCTTGCTTGTTCAGTTCCTCTTCCTAATTCTTTATTCAGTTTCCTGTACCTCTTTTTGCTTTCTTCAGTTTCTACATTTTTCCGCTTTCTCCGCTCTTCCATCTTTTTCAACATGTTTTCTGTTATCCATTCTTTCCTGGTACTTTGGGATACTCTACTTCCAATACTTATTTGGCAAAGTCGATGAGTCCTTCCCTCATTTTTATCCATTTGTTATTAACACTTTCATCAACACTTCCTTTCCCATTTTTCCGTAAATATGTTTTCCAAACCTGATGCCTTTCCTACCTCTTTGAGTCTTTCTATGTTTAGTCCTTTTGCTTTACGTCTCCAGACTTTTTTCAACTTCAACTGTATTTCTCCCACTGCTATGTTGCGGTCTGAATTTATATCCGCTCCTGAATAACCTTTGGCAGTCTTCAAACAGTTCCTAAACCTTTTTTGTATCAGGATGTAGTCCAACTGATATCTTTCCTTATTAAAATTTGATATCTTTGTGTAACGTCTCCTTTTGCGGTGTTCAACTAATGTGTTGCCCACTGCATACTACGGAGATGTGGTAGCGAGCAAAGGCATGGTGAGTCGTTGCGCGAGATCCAACACGGCCGCGCAAACCAGTCCGAACTCCCGCGTGCCGGCCGGCTTCACATAGGCGTTACTCCTGCAATACTGGAACGTACAGACACTTTCATTCGAGGTGATCAATGCTTCACATTACAGCACCTCGATGCTCAACTGGACGTCTATGTTGATAGTACTGGCACACTCGTTCACTAGTTGGGGTACTCAAAGATGTGAGGTCACTGGGTTCCTCGCCGCCTAAGAGTAGACCATACAGACCAACGAAGGATCATCTGTGCGGAATTGCTTACGTTTTACGAGGCTGATCGTGACAATTTTTGTCGAATATCGTCACAGGCGATGAAACATGGATTCATCACTTCGAACCGGAAACAAAATGGTAATCTATGGAGTAGCGCCACACCATCCCTCCTTGGAAAGAAAAGTTCAAAGCCGCACCCTCAGCCGGGACAGCCATGGCGACGGTCTCCTGGGGCTTTGATGTTCTCCCTCATGATACAACGACAGCTCTCAAGTGTATTGCGCTATCCTCAAAAAATTGAAGAAATGACTTCAGCATGTTCGTCGCCACAAAATTTCTAACTTCTCCTTCTCCATGACAACGCGAAGCCTCACACAAGTCTGCGTACACAGCAGCAGCTCACAAATTTCACTAAACTGTTATTCCTCATCCACCTTACAGCCCAGATCTCACATCTTCAGACTTCCATCTGTCTGCCCCAATACAGGAGCCACTCTGTGGGAAGCAATACGTGCATGATGAGGAGGTTTATTGATGCAGCAAGACGCTGACTCCTACGTCGACCATTAGAGTGCTACTATGCGTGCATACAGGCGCTCCCAGTATGGTAAGGCCGTTGCACTGAACGAAAATTACACTGGATAATAGGGTTTTGTAGCCAAAAGTGTGTGGAAAAATGTTGTGTACTGTAATCCTGGTTAAAAACAACCCGCTTTCCGAAAAAAAAAAATGCGTCGAATTACTTACTGAATGCTCCTCGAAGGTGAGAGAAGGGCAACAAAAAACCACCACCGAGGGCAGCGCGATGGATCCCGCATCCCCCACCTGCGGCGAACGCTCCTTCGCTGAGTGTGGGACTGACTGACTGAGCATATACTACGCATGTTCATATAGGATCGTCTCTTACTTTATTGTCCCTCCACCGCGGCCTACCACGAAACTGGAGGGGCCGGGGTGGTTGGCCTCTAGGGCGGGTGGTGGAACTGGGTTGTTAGAAATCAGGAAGCCACTAGTTCACCACTCTGGGCGAGGTACTGGTGGAGCGGCGAGTGCAGGCCTGGTTGTCGTCCGACGTCCCGTTATGAAAACAGCATTGTTGAAACTTACATTTACTGTCCGAAAACTAGAACAGTCGTGAAGATCTAATAAGACTATGTGGTTACAGAGACATTTTCAAGTTTCAGACAACTATGATGTATAGATGCAGACTGAAACGACGAATAAAAATTTGTACCAATACCGGGATCCGAACCTGGGCCCCCTGCCCACTAGGCCGATGCACCAACCACTATCCCACCCTGGCACAGCGGCTTTGCACACCTGCACGGACTACTCTATCGTGCCTCCCTCCTCAATGAGATTGCCCGCGCAGGTGATGGTGGATGAGCGGCTGCATGACCCCGAGCTCGAACTGTTGACCACCAGATTAGAAGGCCGGCAACAGCTGAAGTGTGTGTGTGTGTGTGTGTGTGTGTGGTTTGAGGTTTTCGGGCGCTAAACAGCGTGGCCATCAGCACCCAAACGCATAGAAACAGGAACACATGCGGTGAAGGGACAAAGACGGACAGCGAACAAGGAGAACGGCTAAAAGACACAGGCCTGACGCATTCCAAATCCTCACATACAGAGGCAAAACAAGAGGAAAAGAAACGCACTAAAAAAGGAAAGGAAACACAAGGAAAAGAGAACAGAAATCGAAGTGAAACAAGTAGATAATCGTGACTGGCGGACCTCTTACCTAAAACCTGGGTCAGCCAGTCACCCAGCAGCACATTAAAATCCTCTCCCTAAAATCCGAGGCAACAAATTGGACAGGACACAAAACCGTAAGACCTTAACCACAGTCGTTGCGTCGTCTTGCAAAATAGAGGGCAAATCCGGTCGCAAGGAAACCACCGCCCTCTGGTCCGAGAATAAAGGACAGTCAAGTAAAATGTGGCGGACGGTAATCTGGACGCCACAAGCACTGCAGATTGGGGGGTCCTCCCGCCGGAGTAAAAAACCATGCGTTAAGGGACTGTGCCCGATGCGGAGGCGAGTGAGCAGAACCTCATCCCGCCTGCATGATTGGTAGGACGTACGCCATGGCCGCGTGGTGGCCTTGACCAGACGCAGCTTATTTTCACCGACTGCCAGCCACTCCTCTTCCCATTGACGCATAACACTAAAACGCAAAAGGGAGGTAACAGCATGGAGGGGGACGGCACATTCAACAACGTGAGGGAGGGAACATGCATCTTTGGCAGCCACATCCGCCAGTTCGTTTCCCCTAATACCCACGTGCCCCGGCACCCAGCAGAAAGAAACCTTCTTCCCCTGCCGTTGCAGGTGGAGTAGGGCATCATGGATGTTCTGGACGACCGTATCCGCTGGGTACAAGTGTTGCATGGTCTGAAGGGCACTCAGGGAGTCAGAACAGATGAGAAACTTAAGACTGGAAACACATCTCATCCGCTCCAATGCCCGCAAGATCGCAAACAATTCGGCATCAAAGATGGTAAACGCCGCAGGAAGCCGTAACTTGACGACTCGATCAGGGAAAACAACAGCACAGGGCGCTAAGTCAGCAGGATCCGACAGAACGCGAACAGGAGGGCTACAGACAGCAGTGGTAGAATTCAGAGATCACCGCTACTTTATCCATGAAGACCTGTAACCGGCGTAGATCCCCTCGGAGCTAGTGGTTGTCAGACTGCACACTTCTGTCCAGAAATGAACTGCCGAGGTACCAGTTCCCATCGTATAAGCCACAGCTGGGCCCTAGCTTGGATATGAAGCAATCAGATTATCAACACCGGAGTGGCTCTGCCTTCCTGCTGCGCCGATGATGTTATGACTATGGTTCCCCTGTTGGGTCGGAGCGAGTGGTAACCGGCCAACACTGTGGAGACAGTACCTATTTTTTCAGCTGGTCACTCCGACGTACGAGTAGCTTCACCTGGCCGGCCCTGGTCTGAGTTGCTTCCATGGGCACTTAGATCAATTGTGCCGCCGTCTTTATTTTACTCATTTATGCCAAGTAAAATTGATGTGGCACAACAAAAGTATTAACCTCACCACATCACCACTTGAATCTTTTATTTCAAGGTCCATTTTCTGTTTAAGAGTGGACAAGGCGTAACGGTAACACACAAAGTATTTTCGTCTGATTCTAAATTAAGATAATAATCTGACAGGACCATATATGGATGAAACAGGTGATGGCTTACGATGTCCTTGCACACCGTTCCAATCAGCCTTACCATTAAGGTAACGAGGCAAAGGTGCTGATACTTTCAGAACACTGCCACCATCATTCTCACAACACAAACTCATAACTTACCTAACGGCGGTAGACCGAATTGTTTCCACATTATTCAGTTTAAATCATAAATCAACGTTCCGTCCGCAAAGAAGGGTTCTTTCTTCACGATAAAGATATACTGTACTTCTTTCTCTGGTTTAACCCATGTCAGTGTCTTTAGTAACCCATCAAGAGAAAAGCCGTGATGATTCTTTGAACACTTATGTCTGCGAAGTACGCGGTTTCAGCAGTTCCATAGGCCTTTGGGCTGCTTTTTCAAAAAAGGTTCGATATGCGTAGTGATGAGAAATTCTTTTCAGTTTATTCTAGTCGTCAGAAAAAAGTGTATTAGGCCAATTTGGAATTTGCGATGGTGGTGGTGGTGACGACGGCAACGACGGCGATGATGTGATGAAGAAGAAGAAGAAGATGATGATGATGATGACAACTATAATGATGATGATGATGAAGATAACACGAAGTCAATAGTTAGGCACATATTGTAGAGTTGGAAATTATAGTGTTAAGACGTATATATGGGCTCTCTCATTTATGCACTTTCAATATGAAGCTACTTAGTGCTAAGAATTTACAGTTAATGTATTTTAGCCATCAAAACTAAGGGAAAAAAGTTATTGTTCAATGTCTCGTCTACATCATGTTTATTGGAGATCACACTTGCACGATTAGCTACGGATGCAGAACAGCGCACACACGGTCCATTTAGGGAACCAACTCGAATTCGAACGAAAAATCTAATTCAAAAAATTGCAAAAGATCTCGGATTATTTTTGGATGAGCATTTAAAATGGGGAAAGCTAACTGTAAAGGCATGCTAGTAAAAATGTAGTGAAAAACTTACTGTCCTATGTTTCATCTACGTCGAGGTTTTTTACAGGTGACACGGATGCGGAAGAAAGCAGACACGGTCCTATAAGAAACCAACCTGCATTCGAACCAAAAGCCAGATACAAAAAACCGAGAAATATCTCAGCATACTTTTGGATGAGCTTTTAAAGTGGGAAGAACTAATTGTAAGTGCTTGCAGGAAATATGTATCTTGCCAACATGCAATCCAAAAATTTAGAAAAATGTTTCCACCAAAAGTAAAACAAACTCCTCCAATCTTTAGTTTTGGCGAGCAGTTATTATACAAAGTAGTAGTTTAACAGAACACTAATAGCGAAAATTTCAGACGATTTCAGCCAGCCATGAATGTTTGTGAAGATGCGTGTGTAACATTTCGGTTTTTGATCACGTCAGCCCTGCGTCATAGACTTCAGCGACATACCCTGTCGAAAGTTTAATGAAAGCAATTGGGATCTAATTTACATGGGGTTGAAGGACTCGGACATAGGTGGATACAGAAACGATAATAGCTGTGACCCGGTATCCAGAACTTATCCCCTGTCATAGATTTAAAAAAAAGGTTAATCAGGATGGCCTGACAGAAACTTCAGACCCAAAGAAATCTATTGATTTAACCACAGCATCATCTCACTCAGTCGAACACTGACGAGGAGGAGTTGTTCTGCACTTATTTGAGAGAAACTGGGTGGAGGGGGGAATGGTTGTATCTCTGTGTGGATGCAAGAACCTCTCTCCGCCTGTCTGAGAGCTGCTGATGACATCCCGTACTTATAACAAATCGCACAATAACGAGGATCCCGTACGGACGACGGAACCCATCACATGCGCTACTAGTCATCCATTATGGGTGGCAGGAATTCCGTAAACGAAGAAGGGAGTATCCCGATATAGCCGTGGAAGTCATTCCTACCGAAAAAAATCGGAGCTCTCTTGATCATTCAATGGTGGGTCCTTGTCTCCCCTCCAGAAGTAACAGTAAAACAGTGCTATCCGAAGAGAGTGGAGTGTGACAGACATACTATTCACAAGATCTCTTAGTACATCTGGTTCGTTAAAAAACTGTTGACGCTGTTTTTCTCCGTGCAGCTGGGTATTCATACTATGCGTTTTGTTGTATCGTTCAATCTACATCTACATGATTACTCTGCAATTCACATTTAAGTGCTGGGCAGAGGGTTCATCGAACCACAATCATAGTATCTCTCCACCATTCCACTCCCGAACAGCGCGCGGGAAAAACGAACACCTAAACCTTTCTGTTCGAGCTCTGATTTCTCTTATTTTATTTTGATGATCATTCCTACCTATGAGGATGGGCTCAACAAAATACACTCCTGGAAATGGAAAAAAGAACACATTGACACCGGTGTGTCAGACCCACCATACTTGCTCCGGACACTGCGAGAGGGCTGTACAAGCAATGATCACACGCACGGCACAGCGGACACACCAGGAACCGCGGTGTTCGCCGTCGAATGGCGCTAGCTGCGCAGCATTTGTGCACCGCCGCCGTCAGTGTCAGCCAGTTTGCCGTGGCATACGGAGCTCCATCGCAGTCTTTAACACTGGTAGCATGCCGCGACAGCGTGGACGTGAACCGTATGTGCAGTTGACGGACTTTGAGCGAGGGCGTATAGTGGGCATGCGGGAGGCCGAGTGGACGTACCGCCGAATTGCTCAACACGTGGGGCGTGAGGTCTGCACAGTACATCGATGTTGTCGCCAGTGGTCGGCGGAAGGTGCACGTGCCCGTCGACCTGGGACCGGACGGCAGCGACGCACGGATGCACGCCAAGACCGTAGGATCCTACGCAGTGCCATAGGGGACCGCACCGCCACTTCCCAGCAAATTAGGGACACTGTTGCTCCTGGGGTATCGGCGAGGACCATTCGCAACCGTCTCCATGAAGCTGGGCTACGGTCCCGCACACCGTTAGGCCGTCTTCCGCTCACGCCCCAACATCGTGCAGCCCGCCTCCAGTGGTGTCGCGACAGGCGTGAATGGAGGGACGAATGGAGACGTGTCGTCTTCAGCGATGAGAGTCGCTTCTGCCTTGGTGCCAATGATGGTCGTATGCGTGTTTGGCGCCGTGCAGGTGAGCGCCACAATCAGGACTGCATACGACCGAGGCACACAGGGCCAACACCCGGCATCATGGTGTGGGGAGCGATCTCCTACACTGGCCGTACACCACTGGTGATCGTCGAGGGGACACTGAATAGTGCACGGTACATCCAAACCGTCATCGAACCCATCGTTCTACCATTCCTAGACCGGCAAGGGAACTTGCTGTTCCAACAGGACAATGCACGTCCGCATGTATCCCGTGCCACCCAACGTGCTCTAGAAGGTGTAAGTCAACTACCCTGGCCAGCAAGATCTCCGGATCTGTCCCCCATTGAGCATGTTTGGGACTGGATGAAGCGTCGTCTCACGCGGTCTGCACGTCCAGCACGAACACTGGTCCAACTGAGGCGTCAGGTGGAAATGGCATGGCAAGCCGTTCCACAGGACTACATCCAGCATCTCTACGATCGTCTCCATGGGAGAATAGCAGCCTGCATTGCTGCGAAAGGTGGATATACACTGTACTAGTGATTGTGCATGCTCTGTTGCCTGTGTCTATGTGCCTGTGGTTCTGTCAGTGTGATCATGTGATGTATCTGACCCCAGGAATGTGTCAATAAAGTTTCCCCTTCCTGGGACAATGAATTCACGGTGTTCTTATTTCAATTTCCAGGAGTGTATTTTCGCATTCGGAAGAGAAAGTTGGTGACAAATTTCGTAAATAGATCTCGCCGCGACGAAAAACGTCTTTGCTTTAATGACTTCCATCCCAAATCGCGTATCATATCTGCCACACTCTCTCCCCTATTACGTGATAATACAAAACGAGCTGCCCTTTTTTTAACCCTTTCGATGTCCTCCGTCAATCCCACCTGGTAAGGATCCCACACCGCGCAGCAAATTCTAACAGACGACGAACGAGTGTAGTGTAAGCTGTCTCATTAGTGGATTTGTTGCATCTTCTAAGTGTCCTGCCAATGAAACGCAACCTTTGGCTCGCCTTCCCCACAATATTATCTATGTGGTCTTTCCAACTGAAGTTGTTCGTAATTTTAACACCCAGGTACTTAGTTGAATTGACAGCCTTGAGAATTGTACTATTTATCGAGTAATCGAATCCCAACGAATTTCTTTTGGAACTCATGTGGATCACCTCACACTTTTCGTTATTTAGCGTCAATTGCCACCTGCCACACCAAACAGCAATCTTTTCTAAACCGCTTTGCAAAAGATACTGGTCTTCGGATGACCTTACTAGACGGTAAATTACAGCATCATCTGCGAACAACCTAAGAGAACTGCTCAGATTGTCACCCAGGTCATTTATATAGATCAGGAACAGCAGAGGTCCCAGGACGCTTCCCTGGGGAACACCTGATATCACTTCAGTTTTACTCGATGATTTGCCGTCTACTACTACGAACTGCGACCTTCCTGACCGGAAATCACGAATCCAGTCGCACAACTGAGACGATACCCCATAGGCCCGCAGCTTGATTAGAAGTCGCTTGTGAGGAACGGTGTCAAAAGCCTTCCGGAAATCTAGAAACACGGGATCAACTCGAGATCCCCTGTCGATAGCGGCCATTACTTCGTGCGAATAAAGAGCTAGCTGCTTTGCACAAGAACTCTGTTTTCTAAAACCATGCTGATTACGTATCAATAGATCGTTCCCTTCGAGATGATTCATAATGTTTGAATACAATATATGCTCCAAAACCCTACTGCAAACCGACGTCAATGATATAGGTCTGTAGTTCGATGGATTACTCCTACTACCCTTCTTAAACACTGGTGCGACCTGCGCAATTTTCCAATCTGTAGGTACAGATCTATCGGTGAGCGAGCGGTTGTATATGATTGCTAAGTAGGGAGCTATTGTATCAGCGTAATCTGAAAGGAACCTAATTGGTATACAATCTGGATCTGAAGACTTGCCCGTATCAAGCGATTTGAGTTGCTTCGCAACCCCTAGGTATCTACTTCTAAGAAACTCATGCTAGCAGCTGTTCGTGTTTCAAATTCTGTAGTAGTTTGGCTCAGTAGAACTTATTGTCTATACTGTGCTCCGATTACTTTGGCGGCTTTATCGGGACAGTGCGTAACAGAACGAGTCTTCATCAAGTCGGCAGTGCGGGCAGCGAACGCAGTGACGTAACGGACAGCTGCCTACCGTACGATATGGCGAGGTTCTCTGTGGAACGGACGCCGCGCTTTCACCTGCGGCACGCGGATGCCTCCTGTACGCGGTCCAGACGCCGCCTAAGCAGCCGTAAAAGGAGATGAGGCTGTGCGCGAAGCGGTCGTAGCTTCAGGCAAACCATTTGTCTGTTACGGGGCTTCGTCGTCTGCACCTGGTCAATGGCTCCATACGGAAGCAGTGCCATGTTACTCTTACAACTGTACGACCGTAAAACGCAATGAAAGATAATGCAACCTGCAGCTTTATTTCCTTCCTGGAATTCATTAAGTACTTCGAAATACAACGGCAGCAAGTTCTTGACTTGGTAACCAGTTTGCGGCTGCGCTACTTTGAACAGTCTTCATCAGGTACTCATCTGGATGGGACATCTTTTTAATGAAAAGAAGATGCTGGTTTAAAGTCCTTTCGAGGACAAAGGCAGAAGGAAACAGGTAGCACCATTTTCGAGGAAGCCATCCTGGCGTACGTCCTGAACGACTTAGAGCTGCGACATGGAACCTAAATGTGGATGCTCGGTCTGGAGTCTGAGCCACAGTCATTCTGTCGCAAGTGAGTGTATTATTCATTGCGTAACGTCACTTGTGTCCTAAAAGGAGTGCAAAATAAAATTTGCCAGGACAATACACTGGCTGACAAAAAAAGTGAATCGCCCAAATGGGGAAGAGGAACGAGATGAAGCTTCACGGCTTCAGAGGCTGTGTGGCGTTATTTAGCGATTAAAAAGCCGATACATATGTAGAAAGAATTGTATCAGTTTAACGTTGCATCCCCTTTCGCCTGAAAATCCGATACATATTTACAAAAAATTTTATCAGTTTGACGTTGCATCCCCTTTCGCCTGAATGCAGGCATTGATGCCGTACAGAACCGTCTCGAAGTCGTTGTGACCTCTCCTGTATCTAAATGGATACCCTTCGAATCACACTGCCTGGCAAAGGGTTAATCGAACCACCTTCACAATATTTCTCTATTATTCCACTCTTGGACGCGCACGGAAAAAACGAACACCTATATCTTTTCGTGCGAGCTCTGATTCCCCTTACTTTATTATGATCATTGTTTCTTCCTATGCAGGTCGGCGGCAACAAAATATTTTCGCATTCGGAGGAAAATGTTGGTGACTGAAATTTTGGGAGAAGATCCCGCCGCAACGAGAAACGCATTTGTTTTAATGATATGCACCCCAAATCCCGTATCATGTCACTAGCACTTTCTCCCCTATTGCCGCGCGGAGTGGCAGCGCGGTTTGAGGTACCATGTCACAGATTGAGCGGCCCCTCCCGCTGGAGGTTCGAGTTCTCCCTCCGGCATGGATGTGTGGGTTGTTCTTAGCATAAGTTAGTTTAAGTAGTGTGTAAGTCTAGGGATCGATGACCTCAGCAGTTTGGTCCCTTAGGAATCCACACACATTTGAACATTCTAACCCTATTTCGTGATAGTACAAAACGCGCTGCTCTTCTTTGAACTTTCTCGATGTACTCCGTTAATCCTATCTGGTGAGGTTCCCAGACTGCGCAGCAGTACTCCAGAAATAGGACGGACAAGCGTAGTGTGAGCAATTTCTTTACCAGATCTGTTGCATCTTCCGTTCTCCCAATAAAACAGTATTTGGTTCGCCTTCCCCACAACATTTGCTATGTGTTCTCTCCAATTTAAGTTGCTTGTAATTGTAATTCCTAGGTATCTAGTTGAATTTAGGGCCTTCAGATTTGATTGATTTATCATGTGGACGACTTGGCCTTTTCCATTATGTAGGGTCAACTGCCAATTTTCGTACCTTACAGATGTCTTTTCTATATCGTTTTGCAATTCGTTTATGTCTCCTGATGACTTTACTGGACGAAAAAGGACAGCATCATCTGCGAACAACCTAGGACGGCTGCTCAGGCTGTGTCCTAAATGGTTTATATAGAAAAGGAATAGTAGAGGACCTGTAACACTACCGGGGGAACGCCAGAAATAACTTTTGATTTACTCGATGACTTTCCGTCAATTACTGTGAACTGTGACCTCTGTGGCAGGAAATCGCGAATCCACTCGCATAACAGACGATATTCCATAGAAATGCGGAATCAATTCGAAATACCTTGTCAACAGCACTCAACAAATCTTGAGTGTAAAGAGCTAGTTGTGTTTCACAAGAACGAAGGTTTCTAAATCAGTGTTGACTGTGTGTCAGAACGCCGTTCTCTACGAAGTAATTCATACTGGTCGGTCACAATATATGTTCTAAAATCCCGCTGCATATTGACGTTAATGATATGGGCCTGTAATTTTGTGGATTACTCCTGCTGCCTTTCTTGAATGTTGGTGTGACCTGTGCAACTTCGCAGTCTTTGGGTACGGATCTTTCGTCGAGCGAGCGGTTGTGTATGATTGTTAAGTGTGAAGCTATTGCATCAGCATACTCTGAAAGGAACCCAACTGATATACAGTGTGGACCCGAAGACTTCCTTTTATTAAGTGATTCAAGTTGCTTCACTACTCCGAGGATATCTACATCTAAGTTATTCATGAACCAATCTACTGCACAACTGCTGTAACTGGTCCTCGATAACCTCGATAATGGCACTGGGATGAAGTTGATGTCTGATTCGGTCCCATACATGTTCTGTCGGAGATAACCATGGAGAACAAATTGGCCACATAGATCCAAATGCTGACGAGCGATGTCGTGTTGAAAAATGGCACCACGGTAGTGCCACGTGAGAGTGAACACATGACGACGCAGGAGGTCCAACGTGCCATTAGAGTTCCTTCAATCACCACCAGTCGTGCCCAAGTCATAACCGACGTCTGCCCGCGCCATCACATCACACCACGAGTAACACCGGTGTACCTCTCCAAAACATTCGAAGATTGGGACCTCCCCCAGGTCGCCGCCATATTCGCCAGCGATAATCATCTGCGGTAGTGCAGAAGCACGATTCATCATCGAACAGAATGCGGCGCCGTTCAGCAGTCCATGCTTCCCTGTCATGGGCAGCCATTTTTATTGTGGTGTTAACGGTAGGCTATACAAGGAACAGTAATTCCGTAGTCCAACCGCTGCCAGTCTCCGACCAATGGTGCAGGATGACACAGAATGTTGCACGGAGTCTGTTACTTATTCGTCGATGTTTCGTGCTGATGTGAAGAGGTTACGGTGTGCTTGATGCACGATATGGCATGGTTGGTGGTGGTCACATGTGGTCGAGCAGGAACGAGTACACCTGCCCTCACGTCCCCATGAAGCCCAATACCGGACAACTGTCAGAGATGAATGCCCCACAAATTTGGATACGACACATTTTGACTAGCCCTCCAAATGGAACATAAAAGTGAGGCTGCTTTCAAGCTCTGTCAGGTGCTGACAACGATGTCTCACACGAATACACAGCAACTACTTATCCTCCACAGTAATCCCTCAACATTGTACTCCGTTCACGCTACTTATATCCCGTAGCAGGGCTGGCAATAACACTAATCATGAAGAACATTAATACATTCTGATGGTCGCTCTGCCTGTCACAGAGAATTGCAATTGTAATAATTTACAAACCAACTGATAATGCATACGTGTAAGAGGTTACATTCACGAACGACCATGTCCTTGGAGGGCTTCATTTTTTTTCTTTTAGTCGGCAGTATATTTACAATAGGACTGATGCGGGATTGACTTTTGTCTTTACTAGTACAGGATGTATACGTGGACAAGGAAAAAAAAAACCGGATTTCCCAGTTAAAAATACAGTTTCTCCCGGATGAAAATACACTTTTTCCGTGTTAAGTGACAGTATACTCTTCCTTGGCACTGTAAAAGTCATCAATCCTTTGAATGTTTATGGTTTTATATACCGATGTAGAATTTCCCGGCACTTTAGAGAACGAAACTCAGGGGGAAAAACAAGTTTTGAAAGACCTTTGATGTGCAGCAACATGTACGCTGCATATTTTCGTATTACGAAGGTATAAATTTGAATTCCACCAAATAATGCATGTCACTTTCCGAAGCATTGAAATTAAGATTGCGATGCGCTTTTGTAAGCGTCATAGCTCATTCACGTGATCTCGCCAGCTGATGACAGCAATAGGACACATGATGTAGTCAGCCAATAGCAAGATCACTCTTAGTAACGCGAATACACAAATAAGAAAAGTTAATGGCTTAAATTAATATACATAGCATTCACATGCAATATTGGTCTCTAAGATTAATAAGTTGGAAGAGAAGCTAAGCTTCCACATATAATGTTGATCTTTTTTGCGCGTGTTGCACTTTAAGATACACACACAAATGTGCCAGTAAAATTTTTAATAACGACGCAAATGTGTCACCTTCGGGGCTCGAAATACTTCTAAATGGTCGTCCTCAAAGAGTTGATTTTTAAATGAGCGTCAAACGCTTTGTGATTTAAGAAATTCATTGTACATTTTCGCACATAATTCATCTTGTGTAAAAGGAAATCTGCTTTGAATGTAACGTTTTTCAAACCACCATTCGCAATATTTTCCCGCGACCTGTTAGAAATCGGTTCGTTTCAGCAGTTGCAAGAAAGCGCCAGAGAACTGGCGTCACTGCGCTTGCGCAGCTACGATGACGCAGGAAACCCATATGTTCGTACGTGTAAAAAATTAAAAGATCTTACATTATGTCATAAAAGAAATAAGACATCAAAGGATACTTCAAGATCGTCGGGATTTCGCGAACCACACTAAAGTGCATAAATCGACTTAAAATGCACATCCGCATGTAAATTTTCTTGGAGTACCAGTACTCATGTTTGGTTCTTTATTATAGCATAATACGTGCACTTGAAATGCAGCGAACAGTTGAAACTAGCCAATAGTGTGAAATGGAACACTTCGTTTCAAATAAATTGACTGCCTCTGTAGAAAGGATTAATAAAAGCCAAATCTCTTTAGCAAACCAGTAAAAATAACTTCATTGCTCTGTAAGGCGATTAATGCTTGACTGTCAAAGGTGGAAATAAAATCTGAAACTATTAACATATTTTAGCCTGCCGTAATTATGCGAACGTATTTTAATTCATTTGATAGCTCCCGGCCACAAAAATCCGTTTTGTTATCATTTAACGTGAGAGCAATAAACGAAGAGGAAACAACAAAATCACTGAACGTAAACACAGGTCGCGTGGAGACGACCCACTTCCCACAACAACTCGGACTGCTCTGTGCGTCAGCCCCGGATCTACGATATTTCCGAACCGGGGCAATATTAAGAAGTGGCGCCCAGCCACACTTCCGTAACCAGAATCAGGAGAAGGTACTACTCATACGCGCGTCGACTGCGCATGCGCAAGAGCCCGCCCGCAACTGCTCAAACGCATCTATTTTAAACAGTTGTCACGTCACGCTCATCGGAGGTAATTTGTTATAAAGCATTGCATAGTGTTCTGAAAGCCTTTCACACTTTACTGTTGGCAGACGCTTGTATGAGCAGTTTTTTTGTTGTGATTCTTGAGTTTCTCCCGGCGTATTTGTTAATCAAAATATCCACGGGTGTGCTGCCGGTCTATAGTGTCCAACGGGCACAATATTTCGGCGATCATACATGTCGCCATCATCAGGTGAACTGACGGACTGAGCTCCTGTGAACGTGCCGGCACGGAGATCCGTACGCTATGGCTGCTCAGAGGGAACTGGGTTCGGTCGAACTCGAACTCGAACTCGCTAAATCGCAGACATCCTCTGTCTGGAGTAGGGGGAGGCTAAGCAGCAGTGCTGCTATTCCTCCGTTGTCAGCTCTGGTGGTGTGTGAGTGGCCTCTCGTTAGAATTGGCCTCTGGCTACTTCGCTAGTGTAGACTAGCGAAGTAGTTTATTGCTGGTAGGTCTTCTGGGGCAGGCTGCCGCCTGCCGGTGCGCCACTCTTCATTCACCCACTTCACTGTGACCTCAGTGATGTGGTCCCAGTCCGAGGGGGTGAAGATGGGGCGGCTGTTCAGCAGTTTCAGCTCCTTCCGTGTTACGGCCTCGCACAACAAGCCACGCCTGTGGTGATGGTCGCACGGTACGTGCGGAAGAGGTGGCTTCGCGTGCGCCGGCGTGAAGGGGTACGGGTTGTCCCCGTGAGGGTACGTCCCGTCCTTCAGCGACGCCACGATCTTCTTCAGGAAGGGCTGCACGCTCCGCTCGTCAGGGAGCGGGAGGGGCAGTCCTTCGTCGGTTGCCGCTTCTTCTTCATCGTGCGAAGAAGCGGGCGGCAAGTCGTCATCAGTTTGTTCTTCTTCTGCATCCGTCTCCAGGCCAGAAGACGGTGCAGGCGTCCCGACGTCCACTTCCATGCGAGTCGCCGCCTGCATTGCTGCAGGAGGCGAGTCGGTGGACGTCGGGGTGGACGTCTGGGTGGCGGCATCCACCCGCGATGGCTGCTTCAGAGGGGCGGGGGGAGCTGGCACAGGCGGCGCCTTCTTGAGAAGCCGCAGCTCCTCCCGCAGCTGTTGAAGCTGTCGGTGGACAGCCACCAGTTCGTCCTTAGTTGCGGCCCTTTCGGCCGCGATGGCAGCTTGTAAGTCGGCCAGCGCTTGGTCGGTTGCCGCTTCGACGCGGCACGACGCGCGCCCCTCGCCGGAGCGGGGAGGCAGTGCGGCCGACTGTGCGCCAGGCACCTCAGAGCTTGCTGTGGTGTGCTGCCGACGGTAGCTGCAGCTGCGCGAGTTGGCGGCGTGTGGACCGCCGCAGTTCGCGCATCTGCTGGGCCCTCCACGTGGTTTGGGGCAGCTACGGGTGTCGTGTGCCGCCGCGCATTTTAAACACGCGACTGCATTCCGGCAGACACCCGCCACATGCCCCAACTGCTGGCACCTGTAGCACTGCACACCTTGCAGTGATCGCCGCTTGTGCTTCGGCTTCTGTGGTCGCCTGCGGCCGCGGGAGCTCCCCAAGGCACTGATGAGGTGATCCAGCGCGGCTGCCAACCTGTTGCCTCTGCGTCCTGCCATACTTGCGGTTGGAGCGAACAAAGGCGTGCGCGAGCGACGTAACGGTGCGAGCCGTAGCGAGTCCAGCAGCGGAGTCCGCGTGGCGTGGGTTCGGTCGCGACGGCGGCCGATGTAAATAACCTCCGCCCGCGGCGCGCTCCCTCCGCCGTCCGCGCCCCGCGCCACGGTCGCGCGGTGGAACAGATTGCGACGGCGTCTGAGATGACGTCGGTGTGATGGCTCTGTCCGCCGTGGTCGTCACAACTATACGTTTGCTCGATTTACTCTTGATTAACCCAATCGCTGGTTCCCAAGCCTTGCTAAGATTATAGCCACAGTCACGGTTTATGAGGTCGTCATTGGTGCGAATTTCGATGGCCTCTCTAACAACGCAGTCCCAGTATCTCGACGTCTGTACCAGAATCCTCGTGCGTTCAAACTCCATGGCGTGATTTTCCGACAAACAATGTATAGCGATCGCCGACTTGCTCGGATACATCAGTCGAGTGTGCCTCTGGTGTTCACGGCATCGATCCTCGACGGTACGCATCGTCTGACCAATATACGACTTGCCACATTGACACGGAATCTGGTACACGCCGGCCTTCCTCAAACCGAGGTCATCTTTGGCGCTCCTCACCAGTGCACGAGTTTTATTCGGAGGACAAAACACAGTTCCGACCCGATGTTTCTTCAGAATGCGGGCGATTTTCCCCGAGAGTGCGCCTGTGTATGGAATAAATGCAGTGCCTACCTCCTCCCTCGTGACTTCATCCATCTCAACAGGTTGTGCTGCAGTGGTTGGGCGGAGAGCACGTTGAATCTGCCACTCTGAGTACCCATTTTTTCGAAATACAGTTCTCAGATGTTCCAATTCCTGGGGTAGACTCTCTGCGTCGGAGATAGTGCGCGCCCTATGTACTAGAGTTAAAGTACCCCTACCAATTTTTTTGTTCTGTAGGTTAGAAGAAAAATTGTGGTGTAATGCAGCGGTTCCCACCACCTAGGGTCGTTAGGAAAACTAAAAAAAGACAAATGTGGTGTCTTCTTTTTGTTGCTACAATTTACTGTGCAACAGATGCTGCCGTTTATAAAAACTATTCTACAGACCAATATAAACAAATAAGATTCGCTTTAGCTTCCACAAAAGTATAACTTCCTGGCTTCTTGGCGAGCTGCAATCGCAGTTGGTAACAAAGAAGGGTCGGAGTGTCGCGACTGGTATGTTAGACTGTGATAAATGTGAAAATACTTTTATTGGTTTGAGTTACGTGGTAGGATTCAAAGTAATGAAACAATGCTTATACAATCTTCAATTTGTTTAATCCACGCTTCCTCGCTACAGGGTGTTTCAGAAGTGATGTTCAATATTCAGGGATATGACACGAATTATCATTCAAAACAAAAAAGTGAGGTAAACACTGGCTCTAAAACGCGTATCTTAAGAACTATGAGGAATTCTTGAACTTCGACCTTTTACTGCAAGCTATTTGCTTTCCATATTTTGCGAAGTGGTAGTATAGACCAAAACAATAAAAAAAAAGTCCAGTAAAGATGTTCTCTAAAATGCGTATGAGAACTTGTTCGTTAGAAGAGTTGTGTTTCGAAGTAGCAAAGATGAC
This sequence comes from Schistocerca nitens, assembly GCF_023898315.1. Taxonomy (NCBI): domain Eukaryota; kingdom Metazoa; phylum Arthropoda; class Insecta; order Orthoptera; family Acrididae; genus Schistocerca; species Schistocerca nitens. The sequence goes on from NC_064619.1 coordinate 169,253,888, forward strand.
CAAGTGCTCATTAGCTCTTAAGTTACGCGTTTTAGAGGCCATGTTTACTTTACTTTTTGTTTCGAATGATCTTTCCTGTCATATGCAAGAATATTGACCATCACTTCTGAAACACCTTATATTTGTTGTACAATGTACACATCATATACTATACAGCTACTTCAGTAGCACGATGCACGGACGTACGCTGCTGCCCATGCCCGTCTGTGCGCACTGCTCAGCAGCGATGCTGCACACGCCGAAGCATCACTCGATGGGACGGCTCGGTAGGAGGAAGAGCGGGGTGCACAGCACGAGATATACTTGCCTCAACAGGCAGACACGGAGGGAAGCTGATATCATCGCGCATACAGAAGCTTATTTACTCGCCATCGCTCATCATATGGAAACTACTGATACCTGCACATACCGACACGTCATTCGGTGGGACAGCCTGGTAGGGTTGCTTGCATGAACAGGCACACACATGAGGGTAGCTGACACTATCGCACATGCGATAGCTTGCTTACTCACCATCGCTCATGACATGGAAACTACTGATACCCCGTAACTGCAGCCATGTGTAACAGCTAGTTAATGAATATAACGTTTCTTATTCTCTAAAAAGCCCATTTTGCGCCATTCATCAACTACATTTTGCATTGCAGACTTCGGTGGAGGTCTTGCCAAAACATTTCTAGTCTTAAAATCATACGCAAACAGTACTGCATCCTTTCCACGAACCGTACTTCACAAGACACTCCAGAATAAACACGCTCTGTTTTTTCGTGAGCACCATTTTGTGTTGCATTCAACTGGTCACTAAGCACGTCTGCTCCTCCCGGTCACTCAAACGTAGGAAGTGCTCAGAACAGAACATGCAGCAGATGCGCAGACTTGTGACAGGAAGCGATAGGTGCATTTATACAATGGTTTGCAGTATTTTCTGTAATGGGCAGTTCTCCTGCTCATTAACAGGGCTCAGTTCTGCGTCAGTCTTATATTTTCTCGTCCTCTTTCCTTTTGCCGGCCCAGTATACCAAGAACTGCAGTGTCTCAAAAACACTGACAACTCATTTAGCTTTTAACTATATTCGCAAAAGTATAAATGAGGCACGAAGGAAACAATCAGAACGGATATGAGAGGGAATGGATAGCAGATTATGATATGGGTTAGACTGTACACACGGTGTGATGGGAATGCAGGGGGGCGCCGTAGGTTATCTTCAATCAGAAGGATTCCCAACAATTACTAATAAAATGATATTTATTAAATATGAAGAAATATTCAAACCATCCTGCTTCTTGCGCAATGTCTAGCAAAATTAGGCGTTTAAAATTATTGCAAGCCCTCTAAAATATTAGAAGTCCAGTCACTGTGCCTCTGAGTGACGCCTACGTAGAGCCCACAGCTGGCCTACGATGCCTAGGAAGCCTAAGTCTCGGAGACGACGAACGAACACTGGTGCTAGTAGACTCGGCGTAACTGGAAACTAACACGAATCGGCGCACTGAAGAGAACTTTCCGCCTAGCTGAGTGCTCCGGTATTTAATGAGGCATCGACCAATCGCCATCTACACGCGTTGTGCCCATGGGATGGCAGCTGCGGCCCCTGGTGAACCTCGGTACAGTTCGTACTGCCAACCCACGAAGTGTTTCGAACGCGGCTTATCGATTGCGGTGAGGTATTCCCTAGAGTTTTGAGTGCCGTCCCCACAGAGCGACTTCTCGATGTATACGAAAACGTCACCTGCAGTAAATACCAGCAAGTTGCGAAGTGAGATGACTCAATTTTTTCCAAACGGTTTAGTTAATAATCAATATGAAAGTTTTCCTCTACAGTAACAACCGTTGGAAACCGCCTGGACCGGAACAGGCAGCCACGCGGGGAAGCCGCGCGGTCAAGGGCGCCTTGTCACGGTCCGCGCGGTTCCCCCGTAGGAGGTTCGAATCCTCCCTGCGGCATTGGTGTGTGTGTGTGTGTGTGTGTGTGTGTGTGTGTGTGTGTGTGTGTGTGTGTGTGTGTGTGTTCCTTAATTTAAGTTAGATGAAGCAGTGCGTAAGCCTAAGGACCGATGACCTCAGCAGTTTGGTCCCATAAGACCTTACGACAAATTTCCAATTTCAGGAACAGGCAGCAGCGCGGAGAAGTCTGAAGAAGCAGCCACGGGACAGTCCCTGGTCTGTGTTGACGCAGGTGGAACTGTGTTGAGACACTGGACTCGCTTTCGAGATACTGCCTGTTCGAATCCCCGTCCGGCCAATCTGATGTAGGGTTTCTGTGGTTTTCCTGCATCGCTTAAGAGATACGCCGGGTGGTTATTTTGGAAAGGACACGTTCAATTTCCTTCCCCACTTTGCTCCAGTACCTTCCTTGAGCTCAGTCTCAGTTACGTCTACGGGATGCCAAGCACTTTTTCTTCGCGTCGATAGTACACGGCACAACGTAGAACGTTAAAATGCGCCACATCCGCATGACGATATTTGCCAGGTAGCTCTGCTGGAAAAACTTCCTCTTTCGCTTGTTGCATTATACAAGTTTTTGATGAATCTTGCAACCAACGTTCACCGTTTGATCATTGGGGGCAACCGGTGGCCCGCGGATCCGATCAGGCCTGCGACTGCTTTCAATGCGGTCTGAGGAAGAAATATCGTGGGTGAAAGAGAAAGAGAGAGAGAGAGAGAGAGAGAGAGAGAGAGAGAGAGAGAGAGAAGTGCTGCAGAATTTTTCAGCGGAAGTTTTTGAGACAGTTATTATAAAATGTAATAAGTATAGTATGTACAGAAACAATGTTCACGAAGCGTAAACAAATGTAAACACCTCACGATGAGATGAACATAAAATGATTGTACTCTCGAAAATGAGTGTTTTCAAGAGTAATTTGTTGACGTGGCGTGTATAGAAAGGGGCGAGCGCCATTCATACCGATGCGTTACACCGTAAACGTTAAGGTCATGGACGCTATAGTCCTGACATCATGCGCCAATAGCGCCGCTGTGGCGTGACGTGCCGTGACGTGACGGTCTGCAACCTTAAGGAAGTATGTGACAGAGGCCTGCGGTCACCAGAGGTTGCCCATGCCTGGTTTAGACGAAACAACTCGTTAAAATCTTTGTAACGTGACAGTTTTAAGTACGTGCCGGAGGCTGACCGCGTGATCGACCACTGCTCTATTATTAATTCGTACTCGAAGCTACTATTACCACTAATATTATTTTATACGAACGCTATTCGGAAAGTAACGAGATACAATTATGATCAGCATGGAAAACAATAAGTTCATTGTTTTTTAAACGGTGCAGCAGAAGTACACTATTTCGAAAACAGCTGTTTCTTATATCCCTCAAATTCAGCACGTAGCCTATATCTCGTAATGTTATAGGCGCATTGCAATAGTCTGGTATTCCATCAGTAAATTTGAGTTCAACATTTTCAATACCTATTCGAGGAATAGCACAAGACTTCGGCACTGCAGTCATACAGGTACTAAAATAATGATCTACATCTTCTATGTGATTGCTACATGTGTGAAGCCAGTTAATGATCACTGTATACAGCTCGAACATATGGGCGCCATCTATTTAGTCTCTCTATTGTACTAGTTACTAATGATCACTGTATACAGCTTGAACATATGGGCGCCATCTATTTAGTCTCTCTGTTGTACTAGTTACTGCCATGTCTAGATTGAGTAAGTTATCAATAGTCGAGTGCTGCATGAAAATACTATGACCGTCAGCACTTTTAATTCTTAGTGTAGCACCGTCAGACATTGACAGAATACTCACAGTTAGACTGCCGCAGTACATGTCCTGGTAGGAGTGGGATGGAGCGTATTCGGCAGTCATATGCTTCTTGATGTATGTTTTCAGACGACATAGGTTTTCTAACTACGAATGGGATGAACTAACTTTAATATTTTTGGGTACATTTTCGAGCACTAACACAGTTGACAGGCTTGTGAAACTTCAAGTCATACATGAAGACGCTTTGAACAACTAATGCATGAGGCGAACAGTAAAGGCTGTGGTGCACTGGAGGTCGGTATCTTCTCATCCACATCCATACCAGCGAGGTTATCCTGCTGTTCTTGCACTGATGGTAGTACGTCTCTTGTGCAATGTTCAATGTGTAACCTCCCCCTCACTTATCGACCTTAATGACAGTGAAAAATTAAACCACGTGTACCTAATGGAAATTTGGGAAAAGCAATCGTCACCGAAGTTAATCTGTCGGTAAAGAGGGAGGAAAGGGTTACATCTAAATGAAAGGAAAAATGCAAATGAAACTGGTGGAAATTAATTTTGAAAAGGGGTAAAGTTAATAAAGAAAGTAAATGAGCGGCCGTTACGTTAACAATTAACTAGCGGTAATTAGATATTTGAGATTTGGGGGAAATTACGGTCGCCAGTCCTAAGGACAATTACTATAGTAACTGAAAAAGAAAGATTATTACACATATAATTAGCACTAGAAGCGTGGCAACTGAAGGTTGACACGTGCAGTGTGAAAACTGAAAGTTTGTCAGAAGTAATAAATTTCGCTACACTCTGGCTGAATTTAGCAAAAGAATTAATAAAACAGGAAAATCGAAAGCTAATTTAGTGACTGAAGTTAATAGTGAACTTTGTTTCTGAAGCATATCGAAATTCAGTAAAATACAGTTAGTCTTGGGCTACCTCAACAATCATTTCAAAGGCTACTTGAATCTACGTAATTTAGAAATAAGAGATTTAACTTCGAACTTGAGTTAAATGATTCTGGACAATTAACAATAGTAAAATTTAGTACGTACCAAGCTGAGCTGCAGTCACAGGTAAGCTAAAATACGGTAACAAAACTCGCACTCTTAATTTGTGCTTGTGTAATCTAACTATTGTAGCCAGCTATGAATACTTAAAGTGAACTTTGAAATTAAAGCAGTGAAATGGAATTATGCTGGCGTTTGAATTTCAACGACACTCGGGTTCATTTCGGAAAAGGAAGGGACCCTGCTTGGCAATGCAATTGGGACAATGAGCAACAAAGGTTCATGCTAAGTTGCTGTAATTTTGTGATTCAACAATTTTAAAAGTTTGAAAAGCTGAGGTCTGCCATACAGTTCTAAAACTTTACGTGCTTCCAGTCTTCCTTGTTGGTTGATTGAAGGTTTGAAGCCGTCGATCGAGGAGGCGGCGACAGTCACTCATTGTCGGCCGTCGCTGTTGCAGAAGCTGGATGTTGGCGCGCCTTCTTCTCGACACGGTCACCAGACGAAACGGGCTCTTGATGTGCGCCAGCTAATGCTTCCCGTCCGCGACACCATGTCAGAAACTATCATCGCAAGTCGAGCGCAATTACATGCTGCCAAACCCCGAAAGCGCGGCAACTCGCGGGAGCGTCACACAACACACCTGCTCCACTCGCTACTCCAGCCAGACTCCAACTGCTCTGCCCGCGCTCCATGCGGCAGAGTCAACACTACCAAAGATCCTACACACTTTGATTCTTCACACGACCTATCGATGTAATCGTTCGATAGCAGTTTTCCCTAGGCAAGACCCAGCGTAAAATTACAAATAATATTTACGAGACAAACCAATTATACATCGACATAAATGCATAAATATATATACACAAATAGTAAAACAATTACAATATGTAAAGACACAGAAATGTCATATATTCAGGTAACAAAAATAAGGAAAACAAATTTATAGTACAATAGATGGAAATAGGAGGATATGCATTTCCGGCGTTACAAATGGATGGCGCGTACGAAGGAGTCCAGTACTGCGAAGCAGCCTCAGCCTCAAACGCAGTCTCTGGCACTGACATTAGCACCCCGCTATCCTGCTCCAGCATGCTGAGAAGCTGTACTACAGGATCCTGCGTGGAAGAGTCCGAGGTCACCACGTGTGCGGGCCCCGACAGGTTGGAACCTGCTGATGCTGACGTCACGAGTGAAGCTAGTGGACAAAGAAGAATATTCATAAGCGTAATATACTGCTGTTACAGAAATATGAATAATAGTAATAATAATTTTGCGAAATAGATACATACTTTTCTGCTGCTTCCTCCTCCTATTCTGCTGCTGCTGTGGCGACTGACACTTCACCTTAACTGACTGACTGAGCTGAACAGAGATCAAGCAGCTGCTGAGTCCTCATTATATACCATCCACATACGTCATCATGATGCCGTGTTCATATTGCTGAATCGTGTGATCACATGACCTACAGTAGCGCCTCCTAGCGGTGAGCTCGTGAACTAGATCAGTTCTTCGGTCTGCTGGATCGGAGGCAGTCGTCTCTTGTGGGCTGGGAGCTTATATTGTGCTTTTAGAAAAAGAAGACAGTTCCAACAATAGTATATGTTTCCATGAGATGGATAATGCATCTTTAAAGCATCTCGCTGCAATGCATTTATTTGCAGGACCGTATTCTTCCTCTTCACATGTTCGAGCAGTAACGCGCACTTCCATTCGGCATGTAGGAGGCTATGGGGGCAGACCTCGACTATATGCTTACAAACAACATAGCTGTTAAACTCATCCCGCTCAAACACCAATAACTCATCGATAGAACACATTCGGCATGGGCACGAGGTTGGGGGGGGGGGGGGTGAGCAGCTGATATTGAATGGTATATACGGAGTACGCGAATATGCTTAGACCGAAGCGAATTGACATCAACTGGACGTCTCTTCCCTTTTGGGAGAGTGAATGCTTCATGATGAATATCTCGGCAGTTTGGGCATGCGCATGAGCATGTGCTGGTTACAATATGCATCCTGCCTCCACCTCTCTGCATTGCCGAAATCTGCTGAGCAGAATTCTTATACTTATTCCTCCATTATCATACTCTTCCATACGTGATGTAGTGAACTGTGACTACACTCCCCCGAATGTCTACATGTAATGCAGCTATTGAAAGCTGGTCTATCCTTCACATTCATCTCGATGATCGAACACGTGACGATGGTTTGACAACAACAGCTCAGCAAAGACTGAATGTGCACCGCCAATTCCAGTCATGTGAATGGAGAAAAAAAAAAAAAATTGTCGCCATCTTGGATAATGGTACTCGCATCATCAGCTGACGTCAAGACAACGTCCTCTGTGTACTAAGCCACGTGGTGGATACACTGGGTGGAGCCATCTTAAATAGCGGTCATGATCTGACGTCACGGTGGCGCTCTCTGGTGGCGACGATATCAACTAAGCCCTTTGCAGTCCAGGCTCAGTGGCGAACACATCTGCTTGAAACTGGTTAAATAATAAAGACAAGTCCGTTTTTCCCGCCATTTTTCTTGGTGTGACGCATTATCCTGTTGGAATTTGAACTTCCTGCCATTTTTCTGGGAAAGGGGGCGTGGCGCTTTCCTGCCAAAATTCAAACCTCTCGCCAAAATCCGCCAACTTGGATGACGTCATCGCCGCCATCTTGGATAACGGTATTTTGTTCCAGAACACAGGTTGTACGAATACTAATATAAAACAAATTTAGACAAAATATGCATAATTGAAAGTAAATTAGTAAATCATGCCTTCGCATAACGCACATGCGTGTAACAACGAATGTGTCATCTGCACAGCTGGATGAAGATATCCCTATGGTATTATGCCGGATTCTAAAGCTGAGGGTTACAGGCACTCAGAAATTCCCTTCTGTGTTACCACTGGTATTCAACACTTTCGGATTAAGAATGCTGTAACTGCACTGCGGAACAGACATCTATGCTATTGGTCAAACCCTCGTAAGCTGCTTTCAAAACCTGCTTCGTCCCCTCGATTCACAGACGGCCAGGTATACTTTTCTTTGTCCCTGTGTTTGGTAAAGAACACCCCAGACATTCTAAACAAGTTTTTCAGCTGGTCGCAAGTGATGCGTGTATACTTTTCTTTGTGTCTGTATTTGGTAAAGAATACCCCGGACATTCTAAACAAGTTTTTCAGCTGGCCGCAAGTGATGCGTGGATTGCACGGTTCACAATTACCTTGACTGGTGGCCAGAACTGTGAAATCGAGAAAGTCAACAGACATGTCTACGACCCAAGACAAATGATGGTCTCTAACAAGATTGGTGGTTTCAGCACTTTGGAGTTACAGGCACAATCTTTACTCGATCACTCCAACTGCTGAACAGAAATTTTACCATATCACAGTGATATTGGTCAGTTAATACGGTCTCCCCGATTTCGTACAATATGTCTTGTTAGTTATTCCATGTGCTCATTCCGCAACTGTTTCTTGAATCAATGAAACACCGCTTCAGTTACCGTTGGTAACTTTACTGCGTTTACTACCGGTCTCGGCTTCTATTTTAGGACATTACCAAGTACCTATGAGAAATGATGCTATGGAGAAACGACGTTCGAATGATAAAAATCACGAGGCAGATGGATTTAAAATGTTATGTACCCAACGATATTGTGAGACAATTGGATGTGTCGAAAATTATCAACATACGCATATATTTATAACCTTGGCACACCCACGTTTCTCACAATATCATTGGGCACGTACTATTTTAAATGCGTCTGACTTATACTTTTATCATTTGAAAGTTATTTCTCTATAGCATCATTTTTCAGAACCACTTGAAAATGATCTAATATAAAGGCCGAAGGTTAGTTATGAACAGCAACTGAAGCGGCTTTTCATTGATTAAAACAAGGTGTTTTTCTTACCTAAGCATGTCTAATAGTTGAGGAACACGCATGTCGATCGGGTAATAAAGAACAGTTAACAGAAGCAATGAAATAAAGTAACGAACGGTAGGCCTTAACGTCTCTTCGACGACCAGGTCATCAGAGACGGACCACAGCCTCATAATGGACAAGAGAACGGAATGAAATCGGCAATATCCTTTTCTTGGGAACCACCCGGGTATTAACTTTCAGCAATACAGCGAAAGTGCGAGAAGGCTAAATGTGGAAGGCTGGACGAGGAATTGAACCCCGGTTTCTCAAGTGCAGTTAAGAACAAGAAGTTGTTACAATTTCGAGCTTGCGACCTATAAAACGACAAACAACTCTGTGAACTGTTTTGGGTGGGGCCACACGAGTAAATTTCTGCATAACGGAAGCGGTGCAGTGGCTACGCATACAAAGAAAGCTATTTACTCTTTAAACCGTTTAAATGCGTTGGCGCTGTATCGCAGATCTAAAAGCTAATCATGGTAAGTTTTTCCAGTTAACTGAAATAATGCTCTGGCCAGAAAATTTCACGCTGGGTTCCATGAACATAGAAACATATTTTGTAGGGAGCACATTGTGCTCATGTGGGAGCGATCTAGATGCACATCACTCTGGTAATATATAAAATCTACCGAGAATATATACAAATTTTAAGAACATTACAGGGTTACACAATGCATACCCGTCTGGTCATATATAAAAAACACCTTGCGAATGAGCGCAGATTTTTCCGGTCATGTCAAGTGCACATCTGCCTGGTTACATATGAAACATACCGAAAAGAAATGCAAATTTTCTGGCACTGCCGAGTTACACAAGTGCACATTCGTCTGGTCATCTTTATGTGCTGTGTATAAGCCTGCAGGTCCCATAAAATATCTAAGTATGTTCGTATCTTACTGCGTATAGGACCAGACAAATGTACATTTTTGTAATTCCGCAGTTCTCATGAAATTTGCATTTGCATTTGCTTTTCGATATGTCGTATATGTGACCGTGCAGTTGTGTAGGTCTGCAGCTTTCATAAGTTTTGTTTATGTTTACGTGATACAGTAACCTCTAGAGTTATGTACAAGCCCTAATGACGTAGTGTTACCACACACGCAGAGCCTGTTACCACGTGAGCTGTGACATTCATTGGCGACTCTTCTGCTAGCACCATCTCGCGACGCGGCCTGTACTGTAACAACAGTGCCGGAGTTGCGGTAGTACCTAGCTTGCGCTTGTTTAAGATGGACACACTTAACATTTATAATGTCATCTCTCTCGGACGCCTATGTGCTACTTACGACAGTTTTGTAATGACTGCGTGCTACAGGCGACTATTAATATCACCATTGTTTGCCTTGATGTTGTAACTTCTATGTGTCCTAAGGTATGTAACTAAATTTATATGTATACATGTTACAGAAGTGGAATCGAAGCCCAGTTTTAAAGGGTTTTCTGTCCTCCCTATATCAGACAATGGCGGCTTTAGTTTCGCCGAAACCGGTAATCATGAAATAAAAAGAATTCCTGCGATCTTGGCTACCAGTTTATTGTTTTAATAGAAACATATTCCTTTATCACACTAGAATAATTAGCAGTAGCCTTGCATAAGAAAAATACGGATCGTGAGTCCGTGACATTGAAAGCAGTAACAGTTCTTGTGAGTGGAAGTGCTAACACATTGCCTTTATTATATTTCAACATCCAACAAACGCATTTCTTTAAAATACTTTTAAAGCCCCGACTAACAACTTCTTTATTCGAATCACGTAATCCCCTTACAATGATTTTTCACACAAGTTATCCTAAGGGACTTGAAAACACTTAACTGCAATCGATAACTCTGGTATAATTTTAGGACTTTGTTACACAACGTAAACAATTTTAGAGAATGCACTCTTTTGACCAGAGAATATTTTATCTGAACAGTGTATTGCAAATACACTCAACTAACGAGAAACATGCTATGATCCGTACCTGGAATAACTACAGTTCTTCTAGCGTCAGAGATAACATCACGCGTCGTAATATTACAATTCCCGTAAATTACGTGTCGGTGGTTTGTGGGCGCAACTGGCGCCTAGTAGCGTCTCAGTTGTGTTCCATCAGGTTCAGATCAGACGAAGTTGATGATCAAGACAATGCTCTTCACGTCACGTTTCTGCCCTTTTGATACAGTTATCCCGCTAAAAGGTGCCTTCGGCATCAGGAAAGACATCAAGCATGAAGGGGTGCAGGGGTCCAAAACACTGTTCACATAGACCGTGTATGTGCCTTGGTGTCTTCAGTTACTACCTTGGGTCCCGTGGAAGCCCAAGTGAATGTCTCCTGTAGTACAGTCAAGACCCCACCGACCTGCATCCGTGGCACTGCGCACGTTACGAGCTGCTGTCTGCCTGGATGACAGCTCAGCCAGACACGAGCATCGACCTTGTGTACCACGATATGTGACTCACGTGACTAAGCGACTCGTTACCACTGATTCCCGATTCAGTCGCTACCAGCTGGTGGCAACTACAATCGTAACAGACGACGTCCTTTGGTCAACATAGGAAGACGAAGGACTCTTCTGCTGAGGAGCCTCAAGTACAATAATGTGTGCTCCAAAGAGATAGCATTTTACTGTTTCATATATCTGCCACAAATCGCCATCAGTCAGGCTTTATAGAGCGGGTGGACCTCCGACCTCCACGTTACGTGATGAGGCAGGGACACACAACATCTCGTCGTCTACTAAGTAGTAACTTAACTGTCCTTCAGCCACTTTCCAGAGTGGCTCACGACGATAGCATGTTGATAGCCAACTAGCCTAGCCGTCTCCGTGGCGCTCGTTTCCCAGCAAAATCTGAAGTCGCTTATATCAGTGCATTCCCCCATTTGCGCCCCCTTATCGTTGCTGCCCCGCCTATATACTGTACATTCGTTACTGCGTCATGAGCCCACAACGGCACCACGTGACAATCTCCTGGTGGGCAGTCATCACATTGTTTTGGTTGAAGAGTGTGCACGATGACCACAAGACACTATGCAGTTTAAATACTGGGTAGAAAATTAATTAACAAACTGAGACTGATCTTCGGTCAAATTTCGCACTTTGTTCATGGTTACATCTGAGCATTTTGGTATACAGGGCAATTTGGCTCCAGTGCCTCGTTACGTAGCACATTGATGTGACAAAAGTCATGGGATAGCTATATGGACATATATACAGGGTGAGGCATAATAAAGAGCGATTTTTAAAACGCTGTTATGTAAAAACACTCCGTAATTTTTTTTATTTTATAATCTTAAAAATACATGAAAAAGCATTTTTCTGCAATAGTAAAACACCTGTTTTTTTTTTTTAAGACAAATCACACCGCACAGCATTGCCACTGGGATATGAACAACTTCCTGTCGGATAGACTCCTTCAGGGCTTCAATTGCTCGAGGAGGGTTATCTTGGTAAACTGCTTTTCAGATAACCCCACAAGAAAAAGTCACATTTTGTGAGATCCGGTAAACGCGAGGGCCATACAGTATCCCCATTTTCGGATATCACATGATTTTCAAACAAACGATTGACGATATTCCAGTTTACTGCGGGAAAAACGTCTCATCATTCACGTCGTAGTGTGCAAGTTGTGGAGTAAAAAAGTTTTCCAACACGTCTGCGTATCTCTGCGCTTTTATAGCACTGCCAAGGCCATTTTCAGAAACGTACGGCCCTTTGATCAGTATTGAAGACATGGCGCACCACATAGTAACTTTTGTGGAGTGCAATGGTTGCTGATGCAGTTCTCTAGAATCAACGTCACTCCAAGATCGCAAGTTCTGCTTTTTCACAAAACCGAAGAGATGGAAGAGCCTGAACCATTTGGATTTCGTAGGGGTGAAAGTGGAAATCTTAAGTGTACAATTCTTCTTACTGTTCTGCTTGAAATCCCAAGTGTAGCGCCGTGCCGGCGAGATGAGCGACGAGGCCTTCTCTCATGGCAACTACTACACGTTCGATGTTTTCAGATGTGCGCACCGTTTTTGGTCTCCCAGTTTTCTTCTTCGTCACTGACGCCTTCTCAAAGTTCTCAACCCACTTTTCAATCGCACAGGCAGATGGCACCAGCCGATTCCGATTAATGTTGAAGTGGTTGCGGAATGCACGACATGCCAGCTGGCACGCACTGTGGGGCTCAGCGCTCCATTATGTCTAAATGCTACTTCGCGCCAAACCTAACTGTCGCTATCCCCTCCACTTCTCTCCGATGCAGCTTGACTCGCGCGCTTTTCAAAATCGGTCGATATTATGCCTTGCCCTGTGTATGTGGGCGTAGTATCGCGTACCCAAGGTATAAAAGGGCTCTGCATTGGCAGGGCTGTCATTTGTAGTCAGGTGATTCATGTGAAATGGTGTCCGACATGATTATGTCGCATGACAGGAATTAATAGACTTTGATCGCGAATGGAAGTTGGAGCTAGACTCATGGGACATATCAATTCGGAAACCGTTACGGAATTCAGTATTCCGAGATTCCCTGTGTCAAGAGTGTGGCGAGAATATCAAATTTCAGCTACATTACCGCTCACAAGGGATAACGCAGTGATCGACGGCATTGCCTTAATGACCGAGAGCAGCGGCGATTGTGTAGAGTTGTAAATGCTAACAGACAAGCATCATCGCGTGAAACAACCGCAGAAATCGATGTGGGACGCACGACGAACGTACTCGTTATGACCGTGCGTCGAAATTTGGCGTTCATGAGCTATGGCAGCAGACGAACGACGTGAGCAACTTTGCTAACAGCACATGGTCTGGAGCGCCTCTCCTGCGCTCGTCGCCATATCAGTTGGACCACACACGACTGAAAAACCGTGTCTTGATCAGATGAGTCCCGATTTCAGTTGCTACGAGCTGCTGGTAGGGTTCGAGTATGGAGCAGGTGCCACGAAGCCATCGACCCAAGTTGTCAAAGCACTGTGCAACCCGGCGTGGCTCTATAATGGCGTGGGCTGTGTTCATGTGGAATGGACTGGGTCCTCTGGCCCAACTGAATCGATCACTGAATGGAAATCGATATGTTCGGACACCTGGAGACCATTTGCAGGCAATCACGGACTTCATGTTGCCAAACAAAGAAGACACAACACCGGGCCACAATTGTTCGCGACTGGTTTGAACCTCTGGACATATCGGGCTAATGATTTGGCCACCAAGATTGCCCGTCATGAATTCAATCGCACATTTATGGGAGGTCAGTTCGTGCACAAAATCCTGCACCGGCAACACTTCCACAATTATGGGCGGCAGTAGAGGTAGCATAACTCAGTATTTCTGCAGGAGACTTCCAACAACTTGTTGAGTCCATGCCACTTGGAGTCGCTGCACTACGCCGGGCGAAAGGAGATCTGACTCGATATTAGGTGTCTCATGACTTTTCTCACCTCAGTGTAATTGCATTTCGTTTGGTTTCTTATTCCTTTTCACGTTTGTATCAGTACTGCACTGAAAACATCAGCACAGTAGTGCTGTTGTGGACATTATGCACTTGCTGTCTCTTCTGGAAACAAACTTGTTTCATTAACCACGGTAGTTGCTGTTGGCAGCAGTATAGCCCATTTTATTCTGCGTCTTCAAGGTTAAACTCAGTACTGTTCGGTGCTATCTTGGCTGTTTTGCTGGCTGTGCTATTTGTACACAACCGTTACGCAACACAGGCCATTACAACATACGTCTACTGATGATAAATTGGCCGATATGCACCACGGGTACGGGCTCACTGAATGCCGTGGAAGAGCGGCACAACGACCCTACACTGACCTGTTCACGCAGGGAGGGCAACCACATTGCAGTACTACTGCGTCTGTTTGACAATTATCGCATTACTCTATATTCTTTGTTGTGCGTTTGGTGATTGCATTATTGAGGCTTTTTCACTGTTATACAGCTATTTTAACAGAAACAAAGGTAACTGGCATAATAAATCGTAATCACATTGTTACGTTTAACGGGTATCTGGAGAGTAGCATTTCCTTGTATCAAATTACTGAGAAAATGTCCCCAAACAACCTCCAAAATTGGGCGGGCTCCCACTGTATAACTATGAATAACCGGAAATTTACATTTACAGAAGGAGAGCACGTCAAAACAAACGTAACCAACTATATAATCGAATTCTTAAAAAGAAAGAAGGACGAGAAGAGTAAAGACGGAGGATTAGCTTGGACTAGGAAAGGATACCGAAGGAATTCCAGAGTCTCCTGTAAGTTTCGACATTACATACTTTTACAGATTTCACTTTTTTCGATTTTTTCTTGTTACACTCTTACCGTGGTAAACGTTGTGATCCACACAGTAAATATTTAGTCAGTTTCAATGTGCCTTTCAGGAACATATTTTCCGCTGCTTTCTCGTTTCCCTACTGCAGAAAACATCTCAACGTCTCTCGGGACTGAAGAGGATTTTTAGGTAAGAATTATCAATGTCCGAGTTGTTGTTCGACCTCCATCTGCGTGATTCGAATGGGTAGGACGGTGTTTAGTGCCATGACGTCATGCCTATACAGAAGCGGGGGAGGCGCTCTGAAAAGTCACGAATGTATCGCCTTGTGGAAGTTGTGTAGATAAATGTATTACAAACATCTGTCTTTTTGGTTTCTCATCATCGCCAGCAGATCAAAAGCAAATTCGAACTTTTTCTCATGTCCGCTTATACTTTCAACTCGCCTGTTTCTTCGACTCAGAGTTCCCAACTACAAATAGATAGTGTTGCCCACAATCTGTGAAAGTTTGTACGATGTTGAGTGATGTACGGCTCTGTTAGTCTTCGATGCTTTAAGGGGAGTAGGACGTCAAACGGGCCGACTTGGAGCAGGAGAGGCACCACAGGACATTTTATTTTCTACTGTCCATACTTTTACAAATAAATTCATAAACCTTTGTCAGCATGACCAGGAAGGATTCAGGATTCACACTCATAGCAGTGGAAGTGCAAAAACATAACAAAATAATTTTTTTTAGATATGAAATTTCATCATTTTTTCACTTACTGTTGGCTGCATTTGTTGCTATAGGTACATTTTTCTTCACAAGTAAGACATTGTTTTATGAATTTTGCATAGCATACAAACCATACTTACAGGTGTATGAAACTCTAGAATTTTCCAAATATATTAAAAACTGTGGTAAAAATTGAGAAAATTAACTACAAAATTTGATTTTTTTCTAGACATAAAGTTTAAAACGTAACAGCTCATTCATTTTTTCATAAATTAAATAGATTATAGAGTTTCAGACACCTGTAAGTATGGTTTGTATGCTGTGCAAAGTTCATCGAACAGTCTCTCTTGCTTATGAAGGAAAGTGTACCTATAGCAACAAATGCAGCCAATAGTAAGTGAAGATGAAATTTCACATGCGAAAAAAATATATATTTTTTGTTATGTTTTTGAACTTCCACTGCTACGAGTGTGAATCCTGAATCCTTCCTGGTCATGCTGACAAAGTTTTATGAATTTACTTGTAAAAGTATAGACAGTGGAAATTAAAATGTCCTGTGGTGCCTCTCCTGCTCCAAGTCGGCCCGTTTGACGTCCTACCCCCTCTTAATCTAGGAGCGTGTAGAGTCCTCATGCGAGGGAACAGCGACCAGCTGACGTGTTGAGACTGACGCGTCGGGACGTCCGACAGACACTGTGGCTTCCGGCGAGAGCAGGGCGTGACGTCCGCAGCCTGAATACTGCGGACAGCGAGAGCGCTCGCGAGGATCCGCAAGAAAGAGGAGAGAGAAGTCGGCAGCTGGCCGCTAACTGGGTCGGAACCGCTGCAGGTAGCCCAGACAGGCGCCGGCGCCGGAAGCTGCGGTGGGCAGCACGTGTGCAGCCTAGGCCGCCAGTCTGCCTTCCGCGCCGCACGGAAGAACGCGCACCCGCCTACCGTTAATTTATAGGCTGCTCACGTTCTGCACCGCCTAGCAGCCAGTGCACAGACGTCCTAGTTCTACATACGCCAAAGAAAGCTTGTGTTTAATTTTCTGTCGACAACAGGGTCATTGGAGACGGATGATATCGGTTTCAGAGTGCGGCATGGCTACAGCGCCCTTCCAGAATATGATCTACAAGCTTCGTGAGACGAGCAAAGTTTTCGGTCATGGACACACATTAGACACTTGGAAGACTGTCTGGCAATAACAACATAGGCAGCAATCACATAACATATTAAAATGAATAGTAAAAACTCTCTCATGGAAGCATGAGTAGTTGGCAGATGGGGTCACCCCCTCAGTTTTGATATCAAACTGATACGAAAATTAATTAAATTGATCAATTAATAATCCCCCACCTCCGACCACTCCCACCTTCAGATGACATGACGTGTTTCTCTAAGCATGCCGAATTTTGGAGGAAATTTCTTACTCGCAGGGCTGTGCTGACACCCTCACCCCCCCCCGCCCCCCTCCCCCACCTCAGGAATCGGTGACCCTTTCCGGGACTCGAAACCTGGTTCTACTCGATGGAAACCTTAAGTGCACGCCCCTAACACAATTATACTACCAGAGGCGCTTCGAATTGATGGCAAATTAAAAATGGTGGTGTCCTTTCTGGGACTAGAATCCTGATTCTACTGGATGAAAAACCCAAGTGCATCCCCCAACGCATGGATACTGTTCAGATGCGGGAGAGGAAGGTTAGGTTAGTGTACTTCATTTCTTTTGGTCAGGAAACTGACGCAAAGATCGATCCTAATTATATAATTAAACAAAGGTTGGGCCTAATTACACAACTATATGCACAGCGCTACACAAGGATGGCATAAAATCGCAATACAGCTCAAAAACTAACGATACAATACAAATGATGTTATCCTGCTGGAAAAAAAATTGCAATACCACTCGAAATTAGTGACAGACACACTCAATATTTACCCTTCACCTACAAGGTGGCGGGAAAAAAGGCTGGGAGGTAAGGTACTATGTTTATTCTTTTTGGCGGGAAATATGTTCAACTGGCGAGATGCTGGTGTTGGACAGAGATGAGTTTAGAATGTATTACCTGTAAGCATACAGTATCTATTGTTGTTTGACGTACGAGTTCACTACAGGCGGCTACTCAAAACCCACCCTGTAGCCCAGGTAACCGAAGCCAACATACGATATCACAACTGATGGAAATAAATGCATCACAGTTCTAACTACACTTCGAAATTGTTGTGAAAAAACCAGCACTCTTAATGAATGGGTCATAATGCAACACATGTACCGGGGAAAATCGTCGTCCTAAAACACTGCAGGGAGGGTGGTAGCTGAGCGTGCGTTATCCTCGATGTACAATCACAAACTGCCGAAAATCGAGGCCCCTCATCCCTCGCCTCTCTGCCTCCATCCATCCATCCATGGAGGGGGGGTGGGGGGTGGACAGGTTTTTTTCAAACGGCCAGCTTCTCCACCGACCGTCTCAGTTTTTCTGCAGCCAACAGCCATGCCCTCGTGGTCGCTGGCTGCATTCAGCCTTCCACCATCTGGCCACCTTG
Source organism: Schistocerca nitens (assembly GCF_023898315.1). Lineage (NCBI taxonomy): Eukaryota > Metazoa > Arthropoda > Insecta > Orthoptera > Acrididae > Schistocerca > Schistocerca nitens. The sequence goes on from NC_064619.1 coordinate 169,272,037, forward strand.
AGGTGATGCTGCTACGCCAACACAATTGTGTGTATAGTCAACTAAACAAAAGGAGATAAAAGGATGGCCTCCTGAAGTGCAACTTGTTCGTCTGAAATATAGTGACAGATCTCCCTCCCCCCCCCCCCCCCCCCACACACACACACACTTCGCCTCCATGGTAAAAGCGTCGCTGTGTCCAGCGAGCACCCCCAGTAGACACGCCCCCTCTCGCTCCCAGCTGCCTGTCGTTCTGCGATGGAGAACATTTATTTAATGTCAACGTAACTCTTTCCAGCAATCTGTTTCTCAGAAAGACTGAACCTCTGGAGGAACAACGAAAGTCTGGAGAACGCTCCAGACCGCTTTTTCAAACGGCCAGCTGCGTCTCGTGATTTTCCTGCGACTCCAGTGCCACCCCCCCGTGGCCACTGATCACGTCGGCCCCTCCGCGGTCGCACGCAGCCTGCCTTGAGGTGGAGGCCTTAGCTAAAACAAAAGGGAAATTTAACAGCACTACACGCCCCGGCTGTTCTTGGTGTGTTTTTCAAAAGTCGTCTACTTGCGAAACAGGAAGCCTTCCACCTAAAGCAGCTGGAGCCTCACACCACAGTGTCTTCAGTAAAGTGCGCTCCGGCGAGTTACACACAGAATAGAGCACAACGCCGGCATCCCCCAGAACAAAACCGCGTTAAATGAGCGCCATCCTGACTGCGGGTTGTTTGTTTAAAGGGCCAGCCACGACCTCTTATGGAACTCCCACCACGCCGTTCCGAGCACTGGACTGTAACATACGTATTTAACATCAACGTGACTCCTACAATAAAGCAATTATTAAAAAAGGAAAACACAATCGCGACGATAATTAATGTCCTATTTCCAGGAAAAATAGGCATAGTCCATTTTCTTTTAGTGTTATCAGAAAAATAGGTATAGTTTTTATGTTCAACTGCAGGATACAATTCGCATCTCATTATTTTGCAACATCCAGTGAAGTGCACCGCCGCCGATCACAGATAATCACGTGTGTGTTACAGACATTTCAGACACATGAAATAACATTAGAGAATACAATCTTTCACGCCATTAGCTCACATGTCGGGAAAAAAAGTAAAATCATTTTACGTTCAACAACAAGGAGCTAAGAGTATAATACAATAGGACGTAGCTGTTTTGTGCACTATGACAGGTCTCGTTTTACCATTGCGATGCTATATCATACAGGCGTTTACAAAACAAACCGTGAGAGTGCCTTGTAATAGAGCCTTCTATAAGCTTCTATCGCACGTCTCTTCCATTACAGATGTAACAATTACCATCTGAATGCCTACATTTGACATTTTTGATCCATAATTCACCTTTTCAGACATATCTGTAAAGATTCTGTCATACACCAAGCAAATTCTTGCATTCTATTTTTGTAAGCAATTTGATCATCACAACTTGTTTCTCGCAATCTACCCACATATGTCGGAAAGAAACCACTATCATTTCTGGATTTCACAATGAGCAATAATTCAAGTGGTGTCTACTTTATAATTAGAGGTTATTTAGTATGAAATAAAACTATTTTTTAAACATGCAATCGTGACAATAATAATAACTGTAAGCAGTTATAGTACTCCTTGTAATAGTAATTCCTTTAAGACTTTACCGCGTCTCTCTCCTGATATATCGAAAAACAATTACCGTCTGCGTGTTGTCATTGAGCATATTACATATACCGTATCGCTCCACTGAAGCTGGACGTCATTGCTCGAAGTCCTTTGCGCAGATCTGCACAAAATTTTTTTGTCTGTACTAGAGGAAGACCATATCCAGCAGACTATTCAATCATACGGAAGGATTCCTGTATCGTTCCTTCATAAGCAGTTGAATATATCGTTTTTTCGGCTTTAACACATACAATCAGTATACACAACCATACACTGTGCTTTTTCTACTATGACTTAAGAGGTCTGTGTCAGCTGCTGCTAAACCGACATTAACACGTTTCTATCCTCTGGCTCTCACAGAAAGCTGAACAACGCATGGCGTAAGCTATGCAGCTCCCACAACACAACAGGTGGTAGAAATACAACACAGAGGCGATGTTTCTCATTGGTAAAAATGTGGGAGACATCACAACATATGGAAACTGGAAGAGTTTGCGGTATTGTAGAGCAGTTCCAACACCTATCCGCAAGTGATGACTTATACAGTTTATCTCATCTTCCATAGCGACGGGGTATTAGTTGTCTGGTGTTACATCAAGACCCCTCAAACTAGTGTGTAAAACGCAAATGTCTCACACTACATGGTATGGACACCAAACACAACGTGCACCGAATTCCCAGTCAAGTGTTGTAACTACCATCGCAATGTTTTCCCCCAGGCCACGACATGAGCACCTGAATGAATGACGGAGACGGCACAAGGGCAGCTAAGGTGGACGAAATGAAACGAAATAGTATATTAGATCGGTGCATAAGTTTGCAGCGTTCTCATTTTGCATGTTGGTATCCCAGTTGCTGAAGGTTTATTTATTGATTGTCATTTTTTAGACGTAGATCACTGTTGGTTTTTGAGTTTACATATCATTTTGTCATGTGGAGACAGTGGGTGGAGTTGTGGATGCCAGAAAATGGAGTGCCGACTGCAGAAATCAGAGCATTTCTGACACTCTTCTATCTGACTTCATAGAGGAGTGGTAGCAGCGCAGGCAACCAGAAGCATTTGCGTCATGTATGGGGATAATGCCACTGGACAGAGTACGGCAAGAAAATGGTTTTCTCATTTTGAGGAGGATCGTTATGACCTTAGTGACTCTCCACATTCAGGAGGAACTTCGGGGTTTGATGCAGATCATTTAAACGCATTACAGCACAATGATCCACTCGCGAACTTGCAGATGTGATGAACTGTGATCATTCCACCATAGTGGGGATCTGCATCCGATGTAGAAGGTTCAAAAATCGGGTGTATGGGTACCTATGCTCTAAGCCAAAGTTATCAATTTTCTCATCAACACCACCGACCATTACTATCGTGTATCGTTACTGGTGACAAGAAACGGTATCTTTATGCTGACATAAGGAAAAGCAAGGAATGATTGAGCCCAAAACAAAAGAGCAACTCCCCATACAAAGACCTGCGCGCATCCACAAAACAAAGTTACGCATATGGTGGAGAAGTGACGATGTAGTGTACTACATATTGCTTGCCTGAAGTTTAACCATCACTGCTGACATTTATTGTCAACAATTAAGACTTTTGCAGACGTAAAATAAACCAACGTCCAGGAAAATTGGATGAATTGACGATACTCCACGATAACGCCCGCCCGAATTCTGCTAGCCTGACGAAGAACACCATACAGGAGTTGCGTTGTGAAGTCATTCCGCACCCCATCTTATTCACCTCATCTTGCGCCCTCAGATTTTCACCTTTTCCGCTGTCGAGCACTCTTCAAGCAACTCCCTTTCCGGATGAAAATGCACTCCAAGTATGACTCGATGAGTTCTTCGCCTCGAAACTACGTCATTTCCACAATTCCGGAGTCGGAAAGTTACCCCAGCGTTGGCAGACTTGAAAATAGAGGAGAATATCTTATTGATGACTAAAGTCTCTGTTATGTGTATCTGTTGTGTTTGTTAAACTTATGGTAAAACTCTCCGAACTTGTGCACCAAGCTAATATTTTCAAATTTACAGACCCTACGATCATGACACCAAAAACCAAAATACACCAGGAAAAACGCAGCAATCACATGATTTCACTTGCAACTTCAAGCACGATTCTAGGATAAATATTAAGAAATTAGATACTGCTTCATTATTACAGATTATAAAAATTAATATAAACCAAACCATTGGAATAATATCAACATATGAAACATAAAATGGAGGCTGACTATAACAGTAGACGCCACAACAAGGAACTTCCAAATCATGAATGTTTACAGAGAACAAGAGATAAGTTTATTAACAGTCGATATCCTAATGTGCAAATACTAACACCTAATATTCCTAGTGGTTGAATACCAATAATTTAATGTTTCATACATAGTTATAATTCTACGTAATTTTTGTCGCAGTGTAAAACCGTATGTACGCATGCTTTGTAAGCTTTTTCATAACTCATTCAATATAATGTTGCTGTCTCAAAAAAAGATTGCCAAATGACAGCAATAATTTTCTTTGTTTTTTAGTATCGTGTGTATGTAACATAAGCTTTAAATCTGAATAATAGGCATTATTGAAGTGTAACTTGGATTCAATACTGTTTGGCTTTACAGAAAATGTAAAGCCGAGTGGTACGGTGCACATGGTCTCTCTCTTTGGTCACTATTGGTGAGCGTGGTTTTGTAGACAGGCTGTACAGGCGGAATGCTGGATAAGTTACATGGTTAACGTTTCATTGGACTTTGAATAATTTTGTAAGCGTGAGTTACATAATTCAACGTCACTCTGGACTTTGATATTTCACTGTGTTTTAGGTGACAGATTTAGTATCACTATACGAATTTGAACTTTGTTTACGGGATTTGAGGCAGATGTGAAATGTAATTGTTTGCTGTAGTTAATACTTATATTTGTGTGCGACAGACGTGTTGCACGTTCCTTGCAGTGGTTGGTCAGGATAAAGGACTTTCGTTTACTTTGCGTATCGTAATGGGTAATTGCACTTGCGGACTCTGAATGTTAGCAGTAAATTTTTATGAAATAAAGCGCGGGCAAATGAACTTTGTTTGCACCTAATTACTGTATAATTGTGTTTTCACCCGAACCTTCAACTCATGTCAGGCTACCGTTCCCATATTTGTGAATATTAATCCAGTAAATATTTAGTTTAAAATATCAGGCTTTGAATTCGTCAACATGATTAATCCTACAGGATTCATCCAGTCTTTCTTACTTACATATACACATATTATTCGCTAATTCATCTGTTTACTTAAAAGGTTCAAAATGGTTCAAATGGCTCTGACAAGGGAACCTCCCCATCGCACCCCCCTCAGATTTAGTTATAAGTTGGCACAGGAATAGGCCTTGAAAAACTGAACACAGATCCATCGAGAAAACAGGAAGAAGTTGTGTGGAACTATGAAAAAAATAAGCAAAATATACAAACTGAGTAGTCCATGCGCAAGGTAGGCAACATCAAGAAGACTGCGAGCTTACGAGCGCCGTGGACCCGTGGTTAGCGTGAGCAGCTGCGGAACGAGAGGTCCTTGGTTCAAGTCCTCTCTCGAGTGAAAAGTTTATTTTTTTTTATTTTCAGACAATTATCAAAGTTCAGGTACTCACACATAATCAACTTCGCTATCCAAAATTCCAGCACATGTTCAGATTTGCTTGGACATATGCAGGCTTTGACGGTCTACACATGAAAACATTTGAAAAACGTAAAAAACATATGTTTTGACAGGGCACAGGGAAAACTGTGCGACTGTGAAACTGTTGCATTCATTTGTTGCAGTTTATGTGACAAACTCTTATGTTTTCATCACTTTTTTGGGAGTGATTATCACATCCACAAGAAAACCTAAATCGGGCAAGGTAGAAGAATCTTTTTACCCATTCGCCAAGTGTGCAGGTTAGGTGGGTCGACAACATATTCCTGTCATGTGACGCACATGCCGTCACCAGTGTCGTATAGAATATATCAGACGTGTTTTCCTGTGGAGGAATCGGTTGACCTATGACCTTGCGATCAAATGTTTTCGGTTCCTATTGGAGAGGCACGTCCTTTCGTCTACTAATCGCACGGTTTTGCGGTGCGGTCGCAAAACACAGACACTAAACTTATTACAGTGAACAGAGACGTCAATGAATGAACGGACAGATCGTAACTTTGCGAAAATAAAGAAATTAAAATTTTCGCTCGAGGGAAGACTCGAACCAAAGACCTCTCGTTCCGCAACTGCTCATTCTAACCACGGCGCTCCTCAGCTCAGAGTGTCCACGATGTTGCCTATCTTGCTCATGGACTACTCAGTTTTTATATTTTGCTTATTTTTTCATAGTTCCACACAACTTCTTCCTGTTTTCTCGATTGATCTGTGTTCAGTTTTTCAAGGCCTATCCACTGTGTCAATTTATAACTAAATCTGAGGGGGGTGCGTTGGGGAGGTTCCCTTGTGAGCACTATGGGACTTAACTTCTGAGGTCATTAGTGCCTTAGAACTTCTTAAACCTAACTAACCTAAGGACGTCACACAAATCCATGCCCGAGGCAGGATTCCGAATCTCCGACGTGGCGGTCGCGCGGCTCCAGACTGTAGCGCCTAGAACCGCTCGGCCACTCCGGCCGGCTTACTTAAAAGGGTTAACGATTTATTCTATATTAAATGCATGGTCTTTAATGCGACGGTGCAGGCCAACCGCTTTGATAATAACGAGTCAAGCAAACAAGTTACGCCTTTCAGTGCCCACATCGATAGCCGCCTACAGAGCCGCCAGTGCGCTCTTGATGCTCTGCACTAATCTGACTTTGGATCCTATCGGGTTCTGTCTCCATGTCAGAGGCATTATCTTGCATTTATGCATATTTGAAGAGAGATTTCATTCGTCACATCAAGTGGAAATTTTGTCCAAATCTGTTTTATATGCTTACGATTGCTCAACGAAGATACTCTCCGCATCTTGAGCGAACAATTCAGGTAGTGTGCTACTGATCGTATCTGGTAAATCCTTTATGTACCATGAGAACATCAGAAGCCGTATAAGGATTCTTTGGGGCACACCCGATGTTATGTTACTTTCTTCTTGAACATGAGACGTCCAGTGTAACTTGCGTCCAGTATAACTTGCTGGGGTCTGTTAGTTAAATAGTCATCGACCCCATCACGTACCGGCGAGTATACGTCGTGTTTTGGTATGATGGTATCCACTTGCTGTGAATCAATACGTAAGAATCGTTTGCCTTCTTGTGGGCCGGGAGGCATTTGAGCGTCCGGTCGCCGGAATTGTGTAGACTTTTTGCCGTTGCATTTTACTGCAGCGTTGCCAGTACCATAATGCACCTTAATAACAGAGCTTCAAGTAGGAAACTACAGCTTTCCCTGAATGACCGGCATATCAGACATGAAGATAAGCCCAAATATCTGGGAGTAAAATTAGACTAACGTTTAGCTCCCATCTGGAAGACACCAAACAGAAATTAAAATCTCGAAATGCCATTATGTCTAAACTGGCCGGAACATCATGGGGATGCGGAGCTAATACACTAAGGACGTCAGCATTAGCCCTCATGTACAGCGTGGCTCAATATTGTTCACCAGTCTGGGCGAAAAGTGCACATGTAAATAAAGTAGACACCCAATTGAAAGAGACGATGAGAATTATCTCAGGCACACTTAGGGCTACCCCATGTGACTGGCTCCCAGTCCTTGCCAACATAGAACCCCCTGATATAAGGCGCTCCATGGCGACCTCAAGAATGTATAGGAAGATCGTACACAATCCAGAACTCCCTATACACCAAGACTTATCACCCATCAACAGGCTAAAATCTAGGTCCCCCTTTGGGAAGATTGGCAGGGAATTACAGGACTTCGACCCAAAGCTAGCCTGGGGGGAATCATGGCGCAAAGGGACACACAAGAACCAAAAGCTTATCGATGACCCCAGCAAGAAGATAAATGGTTTTCATCTCCCTCGGAAGCTCTGGGTTTCCTTAAATCGGCTTAGAACAAGCCTGGGAAGATGCAAACATCTAATGAATAAGTGGGGACTTGCGAAGAGTCCCGTGTGTGAATGTGGTGAAATCCAGACAATGGACCACCTACTGGTGTGTGAAGTGGTAGGATATAGTGGCGAACTGAAGGACATACATTACTTGCCTGACCTAGCCATAGATTGGCTCAAAACTATAAGTAGCATTGTGTAGTGTTGTAATTTCCTGGTGGATTGTAATGACACTGTAATATTTGCCTTGTATATGCCGAACGAATAAAATAAAATATGTAAGAGATGGGCCTGGTAATAGTATCTAATCCACCCTATTATAAATGCAAATGTCAACTTCCGTAGCCGATGCCGCTAACGCACGGTTGTGCAGCGGCTCTCAACTTAGAGGTAGTTGGATTCCATTGCGTTATTGGGAGAAAGCTCCATCGCTAAAATGTAACCGGCAAGGAGGAAGAGAAGTGGTGGCGTACATATTCTCATCACCACCCGTGGCGCCATTATCTTGGGTTCATCATGTCATGGTAGGAAAATTTTTCCAATTAATCGGCTGGAAAACCCCTCTGAGGAAATGCAGGGGAGGACGGAAGGCAACCAACAAAACGACACGACCTTACTTTTTTACTGTAAAATGTGTACCCGTTGGTGTTTTTCAAAACGAAATCGCACTCCACATGCGTACATCGACATGTTTAAATCCGATTCGTGCGACAAAACGCGACCAGACTGGACCAGACTGGTCGCCTAACCGGAATCTGTTGTTGTCTCAGTACTCGCAACTAAACAACAGCCCAGGCGGTGCCAGAGTCCGTCACGTTCTATTCTATCGCCAGCGCCGCGATCGAACATACCAGTCCACGTCTTCTTCCTTCACTCTGGAGCGTGCCAATTCCTGTGCCATACTACTCGGCAGACTGCTGATACAACATCACTGTAACGGCGACTATTCCCTTCGATTAGGGAACCTAACGAGATAAGACAGCTGGTCGTATCCAAACACTATGCTGTGTGTAAACAATTGTAATATACTCGTTGCGCAAGCAAATGCAAAACAGTGTTGTCAATGCAATCATTTGGAGACACTTATGAGGTATATATCCAATGCATTTCAGGATCTAAGTTTAATTTCTGCTACGTGCTGAATTTGTTACAAATAAAAATATTTTCATTTTGGCTGGCGCAACAGTTGTATCGCATCTATATAAAGACAAGATTTTGTGCCTGGCGACTGTCTGAGGCACGATAATTTATTCCACTATTGATTTCGCCTTATTGGGCCGTTTCATTGTGCTATTGAAGCGCCTAAGCACACGACAAAAACGGAGAAATCTATGTTTCGCTGTCAAAAGGGTGATGGGGTAGCCTTCTACGACAACTGTCGTAGACTTATCGAAAGATCAGTCACAAAACCCAAAGAAATTCTGCTCATACGAAAAGTTGTTTGTGGTAACAAAGTCAGCGTACGGACACTCACGGCTGAGGGTAGCAAATCAAAAGTAGAAATGATGGATTCTGCCTTCAAACGTTCCTTTACTATAGAAAAGTACTGCTCCAGATTGATTCTCACACCACTGAAAAGGTGAGCGATGCAGCTGTTAGTGTCAGTGGCATTAAAAAAAATTAACAAAGTTCGAGGACCCTATCGAAGCGATCTGAGTTTCTATACGAACTTTTTAGCAGTGTACATAACCAACATAGTCACTTAATCATAACATACAGCAGGTCCTTTGAATGAAAAACTGTGCTCAATGATTGAAAAAAGGCAGTTCAAACACAATGAGGTACCTCGTATATAATGAGTATAATGAGCTGCTCCACCCCAACCAGCAAGGATTCTGAAAATATCTATCAACTGAAATGCAATTGCGGTTTTTTCACAAGACGTCCTGAAAGCCATAGATCAAGGAAATCATCTGGATGCAGTACCTCTACACTTCCGAAAAGCATTTGACTCACTGCCACACCAAAGATTATTAGCAAAGTACGATTATGTGGAGTATTAAACTACAGTTGTGACCACAGTGAGGGTTTCTCGTTAGGGAGGACACGGCATGTCATCTTGGATGGAGAGTTAGCGACGAAGGTCAAATAACCTTAGGCGTGCCCCAGGGAGGCGTGCTGGGATTCTAGCTGTTGCTGATCTATATTAATGACCTGCCGAAAGTTATCTACAATTGAGTACTATTGAAAAAAATCTGTACAGGCATCCAGTCCGATCTTGATACGACGTCGAACTATGGAAAAAATGGCAACACGTTTTAAATGTTCGGGAACGTGAAAGGTCACAAAACATGGGAAAGAAGAATTCTGTAACTAGAACATCAATGAGTCAGAATTGGAATTAGTCGCCTCATAGAAATACAGGCGTTGGACAAAAACATGGAAACACCATGAGAAATATCTGCTTGAACAGAACTGCAAATGGTAACCAAGTCTGCAGGTTGCGCTGTTGTGTGTGACCACGAACGTCACCTGTGCAATGTCCTCACTACGTTTAAAGTGTCACGCCTGGCCAGCACGATAGTCTGTAGACTGCATTGTGTCGGAGCTAAGTGAATTCGAAAGTGGACAAACTGTTGGTTCTCGTGTGATGGGTACTTCCGTAGCCAAGATGGCCGAAGTGTTCGGTGTTTCTAGAGTCACCGCGTCGAAGATACACAGGGTGGTCCATTGATCGTGACCGGGACAAATATCCCACGAAATAAGCGTCAAACGAAAAAACTACAAAGAACGAAACTTGTCTAGCTTGAGGGGGGAAACCAGATGTCGCTACGGTTGGCCCGCTAGATGGCGCTGCCATAGGTCAAACGGATATCAACTGCGTTTTTTTTTTAATAGGAACCCCCATTTCTTATAACATATCCGTGTAGTACGTAAAGAAATATGAATGTTTTAGTTGGACCACTTTTTTCGCTTTGTGACAGATGGCGCTGTAATAGTAACAAACATATGGCTCACGATTTTAGAAGAACAGTTGGTAACAGGTAGGTTTTTTAAATTAAAATACTGAACGTAGGTACGTTTGAACATTTTATTTCGGTTGTTCCAATATGATACATGTACCTTTGTGAACTTACCATTTCTGATAACGCATGCTGTTCCAGCGTGATTACCTGTAAATACCACATTAATGCAATAAATGCTCAAAATGATGTCCGTCAACCTCAATGCATTTGGCAATACGTGTAACAACATTCCTCTCAACGGCGAGTAGTTCGCCTTCCGTAATGTTCGCAAATGGATTGACAAAGCGCTGACGCATGTTGTCAGGCGTTGTCGGTGGATCACGATAGCAAATATCCTTCAACTTTCCCCACAGAAAGAAATCCGGGGACGTCAGATCCGGTGAACGTGCAGGCCATGGTATGGTGCTTCGACGACCAATCCACCTGTCATGAAATATGCTATTCAATACCGCTTGAACCACACGCGAGCTATGTGCCGGACATCCATCATGTTGGAAGTACATCGCCATTCTGTCATGCAGTGAAACATCTTGTAGTAACATCGGTAGAACATTACGTAGGAAATCAGCACACATTGCACCATTTAGATTGTCATCGATAAAATGGGGGCCAATTATCCTTCCTCACATACTGCCGCACCATACATTAACCCGCCAAGGTCGCTGATGCTCCACTTGTCGCAGCCATCGTGGATTTCCCGTTGCCCAATAGTGCATATTATGCCGGTTTACGTTACCGCTGATGGAGAATGACGTTTCGTCGCTAAATGGAACGCTTGCAAACAATCTGTCATCGTCCCGTAATTTCTCTTGTGCCCAGTGGCAGAACTGTACACGACGTTAAAAGTCGTCGCAATGCAATTCGTGGTGCATAGAAATAGTTTGGTTTGACCCACGAGAGAATGTCACGAAGATGTCGAAAGACTTGAATTGGCGTACGCTTCAAGATAGACGCAATTATGCCACGTAAGCGTTCATAAAGTTTCTCGAACCAAAATTACGTTAGTGTCAAGGTAAATTAGTCATCCGCTACTTATAGCTCCCCGAAGGATCGCCAAGATTAAATTTAAAATTAGACTCACTACATCATGTACAGAGGCATTTAAGCGGTCATTCTGCCCGCGCTCCACACACGATTGAAACGAGAAGAACCCCTAACGTGGCTAGAACTCTAATTACACTTTGCTATCCACTTCGTAGTTATTTGCAGTAAGTAGAAGGAGATAAGTCATATTTTGGGTATCGTCAATAGCCATGGCTCTATACAGTAAGATAAATAACAGCGCCTACAGTTCCTGCTCTCCTGACATCGTGCACACAACCGCTAAGGCTTAGGGCGCTTCAGAACAAAAACCCCGCGCAAAACTTGAGGGCGAAAGTAGCTTTCGCATGAATTGTCACTGTCAAGTAACATATCTCGATGAGACTTGGACTTTACATATAAAGGACTGCTACACTATAGTACAAAAGGTAAAAAGTGATATGCAATCAGACGAGAAACAGTTAAGTATCTATTCAAAGACAGTAATTATACTAGAGTCACCGTTATTCATGATGGCTCGTCATGGTCCCTAATAGTGGTATGATCACCATGGACGGCAGAGCATGCGCTACAATGAGGTCTCATGCTAGGCACAAGGTTGGTAAGGGTTTTCAATTTCTCCACCAGAGCAGTTGTCAACTGCTCCATGGAAAAGAAATGGTGCAGATCACCTTTTATAGGGAAAACTTCAAATAGCATAGATAACATCTTAAGGCAAAGGGTTTCTCTGTATTTTTCTATGTCCCTCAGACAATAGGTAGTTTCTTGTTCAATGAAAAAGACAAACAACCAGCTATCACAAAAAGTTGGGTTCATAAAATCACATGACGTGTCAGTCTTCCTACATTGGACAGACGGGGTAGGTCAATCTGTACCAGGCTTAAAGAACACCACAGAAGCCGGAGATTGAAGAAGCCCGATTCAGCCTTTGCAGAAGATTGCCTGAACAATAACCACAAATACACAATAGATGTAGAAGTTCTACACACGGAGGAAAAGAGGGACAAACTCAACCACTTAGAAATTTTAGAAATTAAAAAACAGATACGTACATCCCCACACCTATTATTAAACGAGCAAACCCAATTCAGTTATTCACCTCTTCTAGATGAGATCACAACCCCAGGATACAAGCATAACTTTGGGCCCCAGTCAATCGTAGTTAAAAAGCTCTTGGCTGATGCATAACTTTAATCCGGTCACTGTAGGGTAATTGGTAAATGTGTAATAATGTATTTAATTTGCTAAAATGGTTATCGATTTAAATGTACTTTAAGCTATGGATCGATACCTTAAGACGTTGAGATGATTATCTTTGCCTGGTCGTCATATAAATCTGTCCATCGTCATCTTTGGGAATCACTAATGAACTTGAAAATGAGCTTATAACCCGGAACCTAGATAGTGCAATAACATCAATACTAAACTGTGAAACAAGGCTAAAACAGTGTTAGTTTAGATAATTAAAGAATAATAAACATACAGAAATGATTGGCCAGTTCTGCTCCATATGCATCGTCAGTGAGTGAATTTTAGGTAAGGGACTGCGTGATACTGAAGTAAATGTAGGCGTTTGAGGTTAAGCTCTGGGTAGTTTTCGTGTGCTCACGTGGACACGATAATCGACACAACACAACACCTTGGCCTCATTAGAGTGACGTGCCCGAGTACCTGGTTGTAACATATTGCCATACACGCTAGAGTTTTTGAAGATTTAGTGCATACGGTATATCTCGTACTCTTTTCACAGTTCTCCAACCTGGCGCCTTCTAAAGATGTGCCTCTCTCGCTCCAGAAAATGACATTCGGTCGTGATTTTGTTGATGGTTTGGTGCTGTACCAGTGAAAATCGTAGGAAAATCTGGTACTGCCTTTCAGTAAAGAGCACTTAAACTTTCTTCAAGAAAGGATGCCATTTATTTAGTGCTTTACTTCTCAACACAGCACTGTTAACTTTACACAATATGCAGTATGTGACACCCATAAATAATAATAATAACAATAATAATAATAATAATAAACCCCGTGGAGGCCCGGGAAAAGAATAGGCCTCCGGTATGTTCTGCCAGTCGTAAAAGGCGACGAAAAGAACAAACCACTAATAGGGCTAACCCCCCTTTTAGTGTGATTACTTGGTTCAGGACAGAACTAAAGAAGCCTCGGACAAGCGCCGTCATCGTCGGGGACGACGCTTGAACCCTATGCCCGCCCACAATGGTAACGACACTGCTAGCCAACTGGATAATGATTTAAATCCAAATAGAGGTGTTTTGCAGGATATGCTTCCTGCAACCACCCTAGAAGGAAAACAAAGACAGAGGATGAGATGGTCAGATGAAGTTAATCGACACCTCATGTTCTGTTATTACCAAGCAACAAACCTAGGAACCAACACAACTGGATACAGATCACAAGTATACACAACATTTATTACCAGACACCCAGAATTAAAATTTTTAACAGAACAACGACTAGCTGATCAGATTCGTGTAATAATAAAAAATAACAGGATACCTCAGTCAGAATTAGAAAACATCAAACAATAAGTACAACAAATACTGGAAAAAATAATGTGCAATCAGAAGAAGAAAATACAGTAATGGACTCAAACATCCAAGAGCAAACAAACAAAGAACAAAAAGTATCTATTAAACAATGAGAGGAAAACGAAATCTTAAGACAGCCACCAGAACAAGCACAAATAGAACATGAAGTGACACACATGTTAGATATAGAAGAAAAATTTCAGTTGACATACATAGAATACAAAGACACAAATACAGACATTAGACCATTCTTGCATACACCACCAAATAACCCACAAGTCGAAACAACAATAACAACTATCAACACAATCATACACAACAAAATAAATGAAAATACAACAATGGAAGAGTTACAACTACTGGTTTATGTAGGAGCACTCACTACACTAAATATACACACTAGGCAGAGATCAGAACCAACCAACACACAGAAGAAACCCACAAAACCAGCATGGCAACACAGGCTACAGATCGGAATAGAAAAACTGAGAAAAGACATCGGACAGCTAACACAATTTATAAGAAATGAAATATCAGACAAAAAACGAAAAAGGTTAGGTAAAATCTCACAACAAGAAGCAATAGAGCAATTAGATGAAAATAAGCAGAAATTACAAGCATTGGCCAAACGACTTAGAAGATACAAAAAAAAAAGTGAAAATAGAAGGAAACAAAACCAAACATTCAACACAAACCAAAAGAAATTTTACCAGACAATAGATAACACACACATTAAAATAGACAATCCACCAAACATAACAGACATGGAACACTTCTGGAGCAACATATGGTCAAACCCGGTACAACATAACAGGCATGCACGGTGGATACAAGCAGAAACAGACTCATACAAGATGATACCACAAATGCCTGAAGTGATAATTTTACAACATGAAGTCACCCGAGCAATTAATTCTACGCACAATTGAAAAGCCCCTGGAAATGATAAAATAGCAAATTTCTGGCTAAAGAAGTTCACCTCAACACATTCACATCTAACTAAATTATTTAACAGTTACATTGCAGACCCATACATATTCCCTGATACACTTACACATGGAATAACCTATCTGAAACCTAAAGATCAAGCAGACACAGCAAACCCAGCTAAATATCGCCCCATAACATGCCTACCAACAATCTACAAAATATTAACCTCAGTCATTGCACAGAAATTAATGACACATACAACACAGAACAAAATTATAAATGAAGAACAAAAAGGCTGCTGCAAAGGAGCACGAGGATGTAAAGAGCAACTGATAATAGATGCAGAGGTGACATATCAAGCTAAAACTAAACAAAGGTCGCTACACTACGCATACATTGATTACCAAAAAGCTTTTGATAGTGTACCCCACTCATGGTTACTACAGATATTGGAAATATACAAAGAAGATCCTAAATTGATACAGTTCCTAAACATAGTTATGAAAAACTGGAAAACCACACTTAATATCCAAACTAACTCTAATAATATCACATCACAGCCAATACAGATTAAGCGTGGAATATACCAAGGAGACTCATTAAGCCCTTTCTGGTTCTGTCTTGCTCTGAACCCACTATCCAACATGCTAAATAATACAAATTATGGATATAATATTACTGGAACATACCCACACAAAATCACACATTTGCTATACATGGATGATCTAAAACTACTGGCAGCAACCAATCAACAACTCAACCAATTACTAAAGATAACAGAAGTATTCAGCAATGATATAAATATGGCTTTTGGAACAGACAAATGTAAGAAAAACAGCATAGTCAAGGGAAAACACACTAAACAAGAAGATTACATATCGAATAACCACAGTGACTCCATAGAAGCGATGGAAAAAACAGATGCCTATAAATATCTAGGATACAGACAAAAATAGGAATAGATAATACAAATATTAAAGAAGAACTAAAAGAAAAATATAGACAAAGACTAACAAAAATACTGAAAACAGAACTGACAGCAAGAAACAAGACAAAAGCTATAAATACTTATGCTATACCAATATTGACCTAGTCATTTGGAGTAGTGAAATGGAGTAACACAGACCGAGAAGCACTCAATACACTTACACGATCACAATGCCACAAATATAGAATACATCACATACATTCAGTAACAGAAAGATTCACATTAACCAGAAAGGAAGGAGGAAGGGGATTTGTCTACATAAAAAAACCTACATTATGGACAGGTACACAATTTAAGAAAATTCTTTATAGAACGAGCAGAAACTAGCAAAATACACAAAGCAATCACTCATATAAATACATCGGCTACACCACTACAATTTCATAACCACCTCTACAACCCTTTAGACCACATAACATCAACAGATACGAAGAAAGTAAATTGGAAAAAGAAAACACTTCATGGCAAGCACCCGTATCATCTAACACAGCCACACATCGATCAAGACGCATCCAACACATGGCTAAGAAAAGGCAATATATACAGTGAGACAGAAGGATTCATGATTGCAATACAGGATCAAACAATAAACACCAGGTATTACAGCAAGCATATTATTAAAGATCCCAATACCACAACAGATAAATGCAGACTTTGTAAACAACAAATAGAAACAGTAGATCACATCACAAGCGGATGTACAATACTAGCAAATACAGAATACCCCAGAAGACATGACAATGTCGCAAAAATAATACATCAACAGCTTGCCTTACAACATAAACTTTTAAAACAACAAGTTCCTACATACAAGTATGCGCCACAAAATGCACTGGAGAATGATGAATACAAATTATACTGGAACAGAACCATTATAACAGATAAAACAACGCCACATAACAAACCTGACATCATACTCACCAATAAAAAGAAGAAATTAACACAACTAATCGAAATATCCATACCCAATACAACAAATATACAAAAGAAAACAGGAGAAGAAATTGAAAAATACATCCAACTGGCTGAGGAAGTCAAAGACATGTGGCATCAGGATAAAGTTGACATCATACCAATTATACTATCAACTACAGGAGTCATACCACACAATATCCACCAGTACATCAATGCAATAGAGCTACATCCAAACGTATATATACAACTACAGAAATCCGTAATTATTGATACATGTTCAATTACCCGAAAGTTCCTAAATGCAATATAACACATACCATACAGTTAAAAGGAAGTGACGCCTGATCAAGGTCCGCGTCACTTTTCATTTTTAACCAGACTTAACGTCTGAGAAAGTAAAGAAATAAGAAATAATAATAATAATAATAATAATAATAATAATGTACTATGGGCCATTAAAATTGCTACAGCAAGAAGAAATGCAGGTGATAAACGGGTATTCATTGGACAATTATATTATACTAGAACTGACATGTGATTACATTTTCACGCAATTTGGGTGCATAGATTCTCAGAAATCAGGAACCAGAACTACCTCTGGCCTTGATACGCTTGGGTATTGAGTCAAACAGTGCTTGCATGGCATGTACAGGTACATGCTGCCCATGCAGCTTCAACACGATACCACAGTTCACCAAGAGTAGTGACTGGCGAATTGTGACGATCCAGTTGCTCGGAAACCATTGACCAGGCGTTTTCAATTGGAGAGAGATCTGGAGAATGTGCTGACCAGGGCAGCAGTCGAACATTTTCTGTATCCAGAAAGGCCCGTACAGGACCAGCAACATGCGGTCGTGCATTATCCTGCTGAAATGTAGGGTTTCGCAGGGATCGAATGAAAGGTAGAGCCACGGGTCGTAACACATCTGAAATGTAACGTCCACTGTTCAAAGTGCCGTCAATACGAACAAGAGGTGACCGAGACGTGTAACCAATGGCACCCATTACCATCACGCCGGGTTATACGCCCGTATGGCGATGACGAATACACGCTTCCAATGTGCGTTCACCGCGATGTCGCCAAACACGGATGCGACCATGATGCTGTAAACAGAACCTGGATTCATCCGAAAAAATGACGTTTTGCCATTCGTGCATCCAGGTTCGTCGTTGAGTACACCATCGCAGGCGCTCCTGTCTGTGATGCAGCGTCAAGGGTAACCGCAGCCATGGTCTCCGAGCTGATAATCCATGCTGCTGTAAACGTCGTCTAACTGTTCGTGCAAATGGCTGTTTTGCAAACGTCCCTATCTGTTGACTCAGGGATCGAGACGTGGCTGCACGATCCGTTACAGCCATGCGGATAAGATGCCTGTCATCTCGACTGTTAGTGATACGAGGCCGTTGGGATCCAGCACGGCGTTCCGTATTACCCTCTTGTACCCACAGATTCCATATTCTGCTAACAGTCATAGGATCTCGACCAACGCGAGCAGCAATGTCGCGATACAATAAACCGCAATCGCGATAGGCTACAATCCGATCTTTATCAAAGTCGGAAACGTGATGGTACGCATTTCTCCTCCTTACACGAGGGATCACAGCAACGTTTCACCAGGCAACGCCGGTCAACTGCCGTTTGTGTATCAGAAATCGGTTGGAAACTTTCCTCATGTCAGCACGTTGTAGGTGTCGCCACCGGCGCCAACCTTGTGTGAATGCTCTTAAAAGCAGATCATTTGCGTATCACAGCATCTTCTTCCTGTCGGTTAAATTTCGCTTCTGTAGCACGTCATCTTCGTGGTGTAGCAATTTTAATGGCCAGTAGTGTAATATTTGACTCTCTTGCGCGACAGTACTCAATTCCATCCAGCGCCTACGTCTCTTTCTGATGAAAAATCAGATAATTAATTCATTGGAAACTTCTTTACAATGACATTATGTGTACGACTACTCACTTTGGCCGCCACCAATCGAATACCTCCATCAACGACTCCGGAGGTTCTGCCTCAAACTTCTGAACCAATCAGGGGTCAGGAGACACTTTGGTACCAATTACGATTCTGCATCTCTCAGCTAATAGGAATACTGTCTCCAAGTGCGTAACCCGCCACAACGACGTCCTCATTAGAAGTCTCCCCAGTAGTTGGGACTGCTAAATATTGCGACATGTTACACCTGGATTGCCTAACTTGCCATAAATGTTACAACAAACCACAGCACCGTTAATACAACGGAACGATTAGATGGGAATCTTGCAGCCGTATGCGCTACGCTAGAGCGGTCTACTTCTGCGCACTGCTCGCGGATGCAGGGTGTCCATTAGGTCGGAGAAACCAGAGTTAGTGAAGGAACGTGTTCAGCGTACTGCAATTGTCACGCAGAACGCTGCAACTGAAATGTCGAGCAATGTAAATCAAGGGAGACATCGCTAGCTGAATAAAGTAGTCAGCATCCGGAAGGTTGGTTGCTTACTTAGGTTAGGTCATGTTGCATTCTTGCATCCTGAGAAGCGCCTATTTATAAGGCCACTACAGTTAAATGCGGATTACGAGACACGAGGCAGTTAGGCAATTTTCAGATACGCAAGTATTATAAGATGCGAAAATGACGTTAAGCACCGGAAAAATTAGAGACGTGAATCTTTTGAACCCGTAATTTGACATTTATTCGGCAAGACACGATGCTCCACCTTTGCAGCTGTACATATACCGGTCTCGGATAAAGTCTCTTAAGGGATATTAAACTCAGTCCCTGGGATCTTTTACCAGAAATAATGTGCTACAACATTTAAATGTTAGAAAGTCTTTTCTGAACTTATCTGGTGGCTTAACATAATACGGAATTGAAACGTGGACGATAAACCGTCCAGATAAGAAGAGAATGTAAGCTCGAGTTGTTGGGGGGGGGGGGGGGGCGAGGGCTAGGAAGAAATTTATGGTACAACTTGACTAAAAGAAGGGATCGGATGAGAACACATCACGAGGTGTCGAGGAAAAGCGTGTCTGTTTATTGCAGTGTTAGTCATAAACTTGTAAGCAACATGTCCATCGTTAACTAAACAAGCAGCGACAAAGATGGATACTAGTTCAAACAGCCGATTTTAGGGCTGCACTACGTCATTTTTTGTTTTGTTTTTTGAACCGATTGCTGTTAGTGATGTTGCAAAAAATCGCAATAATGATGCGTCGTGATCAGGTTTGTTGTTTCCGGGAGGAAAATGGTGATTAACGCAATAGTCGACACCAAACATCTCACAAAAAAACACTAAATGCCCTTAAACCATGGTACAATTACGAAATTTTCATGAGACTTATACAGTATTAGGGATACAGTAAAGTGGGTATTTACAATACTATATGATGACCTGGATTGTGTAAACATTGCCGATTATCAGAAAAACCAAGCAATCTGAAAACCTTAACTGCCAGGAATGTAAGCCTCCAACGAAATCTGCCTACAGTCTTCCATGGTTGGTTCTATGTAAGAATAAAAAATGGGAGATGTTTTAGTGCCTCTCAGGTTTGGGCATATTGCTTAAATGGCAGGCAACAACGTTCTACTGCCGCTAACACAGGACAACATTCTGCAATTACGAGGGTCAGTCACTCCAGAAGAACCGCACACTATTTTTTTTTAATCCATCTTTTATACTACATGTTTGAAAGTTTTACAGTGTGTAGATACATCCTTTAGGAACAATATTTTCATTTCTCCACATAATTTCCATCCCTCTTAACTGCCTTACGCCATCTTGGAACCAGCACCTGTATACCCGCACGGTAAAATTCTGGACCAATCTGTTTGAGCCACTGTTTGGGAGCGTGCACAAGGGAGTCATCATCTTCACACCTTGTTCCACGAAGAGAGCCGTTCAGTTTCCCAAAGAGATGATAGTCACATGAAGCCAGATCAGGACTGTAAGGCGGGTGTTTCAGTGTTGTCCATCCGAGTTTTGTGATCGCTTCCATGGTTTTTTGACTGAGATGTGGCCGTGCATTGTCGTGCACCAGCAAAACATCCTGCTTTTGCCGATGTGGTCGAACACGACTCAGTCTAGTTTGAAGTTTCTTCAGTGTCGTCACATATCAGAATTTATGGTGGTTCCACGTGGCATGATGTCCAGAAGCAAGAGTCCTTTGGAATGTAAAAACACCGTAGCCATAACTTTTCCAGCAGAAGGTGCGGTTTTGAATTTTTTTTTTTTTCTTGGGTGATGCCACCCCATTGATTGCCTCTTCGTCTCTGGTGAAAAATGATGGAGCCATGTTTCATCACCTGTCACAATTCTTCCAAGAAATTCATCTCCACCATTCTAGCACTGTTCCAAATGTTCGTTGCATACTTTCTTTTTTTCTTTGTGAGCCACTGTCAACATCCTGGGAACCCACCTGGCACAAACCTTTAACGCCAACACTTTCAGTATTCTGCAAGCACTTCCTTCCCCTATCCCAACGTAGGGATTTCTGTTCACTGTGATGCATCTGTCAGCAGTCACCAATTCGTTAACACTCTGCACATTGTCTGGAGCGTGTGCAGTAAAATGCCTGCCCCTGCGAGGACAGTCCTCAATATTGCCGTGCCCGCTTTCATCACGTAACCTGCTTGCCCACCGACTAACAGTACTGCGATCGACAGCAACGTCTCCATACACCTTTTTCAACCTCTTGTGGATGTTTCCCACTGTCTCTTTTTCAGAGCACATGAATTCTATGACGGCACGTTGCTTTTGACGAACGTCCAATGTAACAGCCATCTTGAAGACATGCTGTAACGGCGCCACTCACGGGAACAAGTTGAACTAAGTTTGAAAACAAGCGGGAAGTATGTATCTACACACTGTAAAACTTTCACACGTGCAGAATGTAAACTATTTTTACAAAAACAGTGTGCATTTCTTTTGGAGTAACCCTTGTATATCGTCCCATGCTCTCCTGCATGGATGCTATTTGACAAAACACGGATAAAAAAATAAACAGTGGCTGAATACTGTCGCATCGTACATTTATTAATAACTAGAAACTGATCGGAAAAGATCTTCTGCTTATCTTAAATATACCTAATGATAGACGATACTCTTGCTTGTTTTATTTAACTAAACAAATTGTGTTTTGAGAACAAGTTAAGGGAAAGTTATATGTTGACCTCCGCAAAAACCGAGTCAGGCAACAGGGGACATAATCGCCGCTTTGGGGAGGCATCGGCAGTCTGTCTAGCGGGACAACTCCGGGCAGTTATTAAAGTCGCCAGGTGATCTGATGCAAGGCAGCGTGACAGTTGATTAATGGTGGCGCGGTCTTAGCGGTGCCACGCCACGACAGGCGGCTCACAAATCCTTTCCTTTTATCCTGCGCGGTCTGCTCCGCGACCCCTCCGTCATTAATGAGCTGCAATACGCCGGCGTGTGCCACATACGTCACTTTCAGACTGCCAGGGGAGTCCATCATTCTGTCCTGGAGGACACTCTGTACCGTGTACAGCACTGCTTTTGCGTATCACGGACCCGACAGTTTGTTGTTTCTGGAGGTACGTGGCATTAGACGTCTACGCACACGTCATGTAATTCGGACCGCTGATTTGCGTACGCGGTGATGGCGCCCGATAGTGACCCAGGCGGGTTCCATAGGATTTACATCAGGCGAATTTGGTCGGCGAGACATCAACCTGATTTCACTATAATTCTCCTCCTCAAACCACTGCCCCCGAGACACGGA
Source organism: Schistocerca nitens (assembly GCF_023898315.1). Classification (NCBI taxonomy): domain Eukaryota; kingdom Metazoa; phylum Arthropoda; class Insecta; order Orthoptera; family Acrididae; genus Schistocerca; species Schistocerca nitens. Next base: position 169,294,786 of record NC_064619.1, read on the forward strand.
CAACTACATTTCTGAAATACGACATCGCAGGTGGTTCGCATCTGTCAGCGTGTCTTCGATTACTACCAGAGGTCTCATGCAAGTGCAGGAGAATGTCTCCCTGCTCCCACCAGCCTGCGTCCGTGCAACGCTGCGCTTTCCGAGCCGCCGCTCACCTCGATGACGGCGTTTGTGGCGACGACCATCGACCTAGCGTAGCAAAGATGTGATTCACCCGAAAAGCAGACACTTTCCATTGATAGACTGTCGAATCCCGATGTCCTGTGCCCACTGCAATCTTAATTGACGATGTCGTTGGATCAACATGTTAACACGTAGAGGTGGTCTGCTGCAGAACTCCGTGTTCAGCAATACACGATGAACGGTGTGCTCCGAAGCACCTATGCGTGCAGCAGCATTGCTCTCTTTCGGCCAAACATCCTCATCTATCCCATTTTACTGAGCAGACAAGCCTCCAAACCTATGTTCTATGAAGAGCTGTGGACGTCCAACCATTTAGCGTCATATGGTAGTTTCACTGTCATTCTCTCTCTTTCCGTAGATACTCACGACAGTAGCACATGAACATCATTCGATCAACTTCGGCGTTTTCGAAATACTCGTTCCCAGGCTCTGCTTAATAATAACCTGTCCTTTGTCAGAGTTGCTTGTCTCAGGGATTTCCCCATTTGCAGCCCGTATCTTCGCTCGGGTGATTCCCCGTCTGTGACCGCTCCGCTTAGATACTTCAGCCACCGTGTCACGTGCCCGTAACGCCACCAGGTGACATCCAATGTCGCGGTGTGCGGTACAAGAATTCCGGAATATTTTTGGGAACTCCTGTAACTGTTGCAAGAAGGATTTTTTCCACTAACTTTCATTAGTAAACAATTATTTACTCTATTTCTTTTTCTGCACGGAAAAAAGCTACACAAATGCAAACCTATTAGGCAACTCAGTTTTGTTACACCATACTTGTCACTCATGTTTTGTCCGCAGGTTGCAATGTATTTCTAATTCTAACTGAAAAAATTATGCTGAATCGAAAAAAGGGAAATGTGTGGCAAAATTAGAGACAGATAGCCTGCGCGACTATCTTTCTGTCAAGAGTTTGGTTCTAAAAGCGTCGTCGAGTCCTCTCTGACTAGATGCGGCATATTTTGGCATGGTCTGTATTAGATACAACATGCAAATAAACTCCAAAAATGCAATTGTCTTACTTTTAAGTCATCGTCTACCTGTGCACAGAGTTTTAGACTTCCAACATTACGAGAAATGCATTATATATTACGATTTATGCTACTGTGGGTTGTGTGTTTCCAGTTTAAAGAGCTGTCATCCAGAAGACTGAAAACCGTGAATCAATTTCCTACTTACGAAGCGTGTAACAGTATACTTTGTATTTCATGCAATGAACGAACTCCGGAGTGCACCACTGTTAAAGGATATAAAAAAATCCTAGGAAGTCTTGGCCTTGTGTCAAGTCAGTAAACGGACCGAAGTGATATCTCCAGAAGCTCAGCAACTATACCGGCATTGAAACAGAAGACACCACAGAGAAGACTAATACTTGTTACATTGAGGCACTACGGTTCCTCGTTTTAATCGTTGCACGAACGCCGAAATATTGAGCAATATTACTTTATTTTATATTCCAAGATCAGTTATCTAAAACGAAGAAGGGCTGCCGGACTCACGGGATATCTGTATGATTCTGAACATATTAGTCAAAAGAACTTAGCCTCCTACGCAGTGGCAGTTAATCGCATGTCGTCGAAACAACGAAGCGTTCCAACCTGCTGGTATCCAGTTTTCAAGGAGGATCCGCAAAGCTATAGGCATGTATCGCTGACAAAGGGTAGAGTTAAGGAACACGTTTTAACTGAACGAAAATCTCTGTACATATCAAGAGAGATTAGGTGAAATTCGACTAGGTGTGTTCTCCCATGAGCTCCAGAGGTTAGTAGTTAAAAGACGCCCAGACTAATGCGATGTTGCTTGACTGCCGAAAGGCATTCGGTATAATTCTGCGGTATCATACAGTGAACGGAACACGAATTTACGGAATATAGAACCATCTCTGAGACTAAGACTTCGTACGTGATACAACTCACCACATCGATCTTAATACGAAGAAGCCGTCAGATGTGAATGTCAATATGTCAATTTGGGCGCACTACAAGCTGTGGGTTGATGAAGCTGTTTTAGTAGTGTATAGCACAGGAGCAATGCCAGAAAATTGAAACGGAAAGCGGTAATCGACGTTTGGTGCAAGGACTAGCAGGTTATTTTCAACAACAAAATGTAACGCATAGGGCACAAATGGGCGGAAATGTCGTCTGCTGTTCGATTACACGATAGGCAGTCAATCACTGGAAACAATAATAATCGTAATGTATCTTGACATGTGCGTCCGGACCGATTTGAATTTGAACGTCCATATAAAACTAGTTGCAGCATAGACACAGCAGATAGATTCATTGGAAGAATCCTAAGGGGATACACGGTGAAGGTAGCTTATAAAGCTGTTCAGCTCGGTCTTGAGAACAGATACATCGGAAGATTTGGCTCATAACGGCCAAAGAAAGCATATCTTAAAATAGCCAAAAGAACTTTTATTAATAATTTATTTTCGACTAGTTCTGGTGGCCGCGCGGTTTGCGGCGCCGTGTCACGGACTGCGCGGTCCCTCCCACCGGAAGTTAAATTCCGCCCTCGGACATGGGTGTGTGTGGTCCTTAGCGTAAGTCAGTTTTAAGTTAATTTAAGTAGTGTGTAAGTATATGGACCGACGACCGCAGCAGTTTGGTCCCTTAGGAATTCACAC